>NC_028453.1:39682514-39715176 GCF_000263155.2 Setaria italica | reverse complement strand
AAGGAACTATACAAAGAAATGAGCAAACACATATTACATGTGACATAACAAGTAAGGAACCATAAGTAGAATGCAGACAGCAGTATGCAAGACAGGCTCCACTATGATATTATTGAACAGAAATAACATAAAACCAACAACTCAAAATGCAGAGCTGCAGAACAAGCCATAAATCAAACTACTAGCAAATTAGGAACAGAGCTAAATTTGAATCTAGCTTTGCAGACTATGCAGGAATTATGAGTTTGAAATGACAGCGAAACACAGATAGATAGATTAATTACCCAGTGATCTTTCTCCTCATTCATAGGCTTCATTAAATTCCTCCAATCAGGGAAAATTTTCTTCCTCTCATTTTGCTGCTCAGCAGGCTTGGCTGCATCAGCAATTGCCCTACTTCTTGAAATGCTGCTTTCACCCATCTCCTTGAACTGCGGTCCAAAGAAACCAACGACCATCAATCATTTTGGGAAAGCTATGTATAGTGCAACAAAACAAATTATAAAGAGCTGTCAGATGAACCAAATTATAACAATAAGGTAAATGCCAAACCTGCACGGTCGCAGCTGTTACGGTGTCTAGAATGGTGTTGGATGTATAGCTATTTGATTTCAGCCTTATTCTTTTTGCTTCAACATCCACTGAACTCTTGGACCAAAAGGCAAAGATAGAAGAATCTAATACCTGATACAAATGTCACAAGATCAACAAAAGAAATATTAAAACAATGAAACTGCTTTCTTATAAAGGTGCCACAAGAACAGAAGTTACTTACATCCCATCTAGTTACAGTTTCAAGGGGATATATTCTTAACGTCCTACTAGTGTTGGGATCAAGCATCCGGATTCCATCCAAACCAACCTGCATAAGGCACAAGCAGAGAAGAATTGATTAATGCCTTCTGGATCCTACCACGTTACGACATGCCAATTATAAATATCCCTTCATACGACAGCTAAATACAGAAGTTTACAGGTTTTGGAAACCATTATTTAGTAAATTTAAATGTGAATATTTTGGCAAGAACAGTCTTGTTCTAGGCTTCTGGCCAGTTCATTTTCAGTTCCATGTAAATTCACAACCAACTGTTAAACAGGTGCATTTTAGGTCAGCTTCTACAATAATTCTCTTTGTGATGAAAAGATAAAGTACTTCCTATTTTAATCATTTCATTTGAACTATTTTAACAGCAGACTTCAATAATAGAGCTCTTCGTTTTTCTTCATTTTTTAGGTTGATAGACTGCAAAGCTACAAGATCAATATAATTTATAAAATTTTTAGAACTGCATTCAGAAACCAATTGATATTTCTTTTTTCTCGAATACACAGGAGCCATCTACCAGTTCATTGACAACATTACTACAGATTTAAAACGTCAACATTCGTATCTTGGCACAACATTAATGCTGATGAAATTCCAGGGAAAAAACAGCATTTGCTTTTTATACTGCAGTAGCTACATATAAACTTTGCAAGAAGACAATGTCAGGAACTTTCCCATCATATCTTGCAGCTGACTATAAGTAAACCAAAAAGCTTCACTTGGGCGGTCAGCCAGAATTTCGCAATAGGATATTTATTTCATATTTAGGCTGTAAACATTCACTTGTGAATGGTTAAGGCCGGATGTTTTATCCTCAATCTAAAAATATTTAGCCTCTGCTAAATGTTGTCAACATCAGGTCCAGAAACTGTTCCTGGTACCAATTTGGTGAATATCCAATTCCCCCCCTAAAAGCACCCACTACTGGTTACTTGACCAAATTCATCTACTTGTCAGTTGTCACCCCTTCTGTGTACTGTAAAATTTCCAACTAAATAGAAGCCACCTTTCAACACCTGATGCTTATCCACGCACTACAATGAAATGCGATCACATTCTAAGGATCAATTGTATAGTTAGCAGCCACTAGAATGAGCTAAGGTTCTGCATTCAGAGATGATCGAACTCAGAAGCTCATCCATGATAATGCTCACAAAAGTCCTCTAATTCCACAGCATTGGAACAAGTAGACTACCTGGCAGAGCACATCCATTGGGCTCCCAGCCCCCTCCGGCAGCAGCTTCACCCGGAACTTCTGCACCCCACCCCTGACGTCCTCCGTCGTCTCCGCCTTGGGCACGGCCCTCACCACCTTGGGGCTCGCCGCACTACCCCCGCGCCCACCCCTATCCGTCGCCGAGCCAATCGACCTCCCGTAGTCATCAAACAGCGCGGATCCCGATCCCGACCTCGGCGCGGTCCCCCTGGCGCCGTACGGCTCCGGCGCTTCGCCGCCGTCGTACGCGTACACCCCGTCGTCGGACCACCCGCCCCCGCCTGCCGGCTTGGGCGGGTACAGCTCCTGGCCGTACCCGGAGCCGGAGCCGGATCCGTAGCCGTAACTCCCCGCCCGATCCAGCGACGGGTACGGCGAGGGCACCGGGTTGTGCGGGGACGGCGGGAGCGGCGGCGGCTCGTAGGGGTAGTACGGCTGCGGGGGCGGGGGCGGCGGCGCGGCGGCCGGGGGCGCGTAGTGGGGGAGATCGACGGGCTGGGCCGGCGGGTACGCGGGGTACGACGGCGCCGGGGCGAAGTCGGTGGGGTACGGCGAGTACGGGGGCGCGGAGGCCGGGGCCGACACCGACGGGTAGGTGGCGGGAGGCGGCGCTGCGGGGGAGGGGTAAGGGGGGTAGTAGGGGGCGTAATCCCCCGCGCCGGAGGGATGCATCGCCGGCGAGAGGAGGCTACGGATCGGGGAGTGGAGGCGTCGGAGGCGAGGTCAGCGAGGTGGTCTCGTGGGGAAGGGGAGGAGGAGGAAGGAGACGACGGGCGAGAGGCCAGCGGCGACCGGTAGGAGGTGGCGCGTTTTTGCGGAATGGACCCCGGGTGTGGATGCATTTGCTGGTAAGGGCCTTGTCCTTGTGAGAAACTTGCCTGCAGGGTGTGAATTGAAAATTTTAGCACCCAGCCAGTGTGCATGTGGGAATCATTGTGTCTCATGAGTGAGAAATGAAAATGATGGGTTGGAATTGATTGGATCAAGGATTGATTGATCCTGTCTCTCATTTCTGATTAGCATGAGAAAGCTTAACCAACTGAAAATTACAGTTTTCTAGCTGATGAATTGATTGGATAAAGGACTGCCTTACAGTAAAATTACCCCCAGTAGAAATTACCAATCCATGGATTGGTTTCACATTGCTGCTCTCCTTCCCTCAACCCATCATCATCATCATCATCATCATCAATTCAGCACTGCAAGCTTCAGTTTTCACTTGCTCACCCAACACGTAAGCTGCACCTGCAACCACAACGCATTGCCATGCTTCTGTCACCTGCTCTGCAACCGCAACGCAGAAAACTGCAGCCACAATTCGCAGCAACTGGATGGCCAGTGGGCTTACATATGCAACTATGTCAGATTCGATAAGAAAATCCAGAAATGAACTTGGTCTGGGTGAGAGAGAGAGAGGAGGCCATTTCTTCATTTTTGGTTTGGCAACTGGCATTGACTTGCACTGTTGCACCAGGATTAATTCCTACTCAAATTCAAATGTCAGTGTCGGCAACACAACTTTGCTAGAAATTTCTCGGCAGTTGCAAGTCAAAACAAGCTCTGAGCTCTACACAAAGCTGATGAGGGATGGAATCGAGTTCAGTCAGCCAAAGCCTGTCCAAGTACATAGAACCTACTTTCACCGAGGGCTTGCCGAAAGAGGCAACTTGCACAGTTGGGGAGAGGGAGTTGGTTTCTTGATTGAGCAAGTGACAGCATATATTAAACTAGTCGGTAGCTATCATGGTTAGAAAAAACTGGTAATTGGTATAGTCGGTAGCACATGACAAAGATGAACACTGTCCAATCAGAAAGAGAAAGAAATGACCATCCACGGCATCACAACATACATCTGGGGTAGCAATGCTACCAACTTCACTTATGTTTATATATATATATACAGCAATTATTTTGTGAGGCTTGCAAGCTACTCAATTTATTTAGAGCAGGGGTTAGTTAGGCGATGCGCAATTATATTGTATTGTAGGCATGATGATTAGCTTAGAAAATTGCATTCCTTAATGAAACATGTGCAGGTTCCGTTGTTGGGAAAAAAACCTTGGGAATTGTTGGTATAGCTTGTTGAAGTCTGAACTCTGGAGATTATCAAGTAGCTAGCTTTGCTGAAAGGTCTGGCCCAGTTGACAACGACTGCAGGTTCAGTTCATTCGATCCTACTACCTCTAGATGTTTTCAGAATGATAAACACAGGCAGCGCTGGATCACTTTTCTCTGCAGTTGCAGTATTTTTATCATGAATACGTTGTGCAGCTGTGCAATTGATGATGTGCATGTTTGTCACTTTCCATAGGGACTGAGAGTAGTGATGTGGCTGGTGCTTCTTCTTTACAAGTAGGCATCCAAAGGTCGGCAAATACAAACATATCTTGCGCATGCCCTCTATTCACTAGAAATTTAGAATCCATGCTGGCCTCTTGTAGCCCAAATTAAAAAGGAACGCATGGCAGGGTCAAAAGCTCAAGGTGGGTGACGACATTTGCATCCAACTTTCCTGAAAACGATGTTAATCAATTCGCATCTGGAATGCTCGCCTCGGTTTGGCCTGGCTTGGATTGGCAGATGATTGGGGATCAGGACAAGCATTAGTTTTTGTTTCAGAAACAGATAGATGAGTGAAAGAAGGGAACAGGACAAAGGTGAATTTAGGTTCTGGGATAGGTGAAAATATCTAGTGCAAGCCGAGCACAGGGATGATGCCAAAGTTTCAGACATCACACAGGGCTAAAGAAATGAGATATAAGAATATGCAGGTTCTATCTCAAAGGCAACCACTACACCGTACCCGGTCCTGCGCAAATCCTCAAGTGCCAGCTACGCTTTGACTCACCATGTCCTGTGTATTGTATCCCAATTATTTGCATCGCATTGCAGTTACGCCATGCTCTGAAGTCTGGACACTGAAGAGAGCGACGCTGCATGCTGTAAAGAACTTTACTTTCTGAGAAATATCTCCGCGGATTGGGTAGATTAAGATAGCCATTGTGATCGGTTTGGTTGGATGGGTCAATGTGTTGCTGATGATGAGATGGGAATCGAATTAAGAGTGCATTGCTATTGTTGTCGTGCGATGATCTGTCGACAGAGTGAACTAGTTTCAAAATCCTTCATGGTTTGCTTGCAGTCGGCATCTGGGCGGTTATCAGACAGCAACTCAAGCTTAAAGTTTGGATGCAGATAGTGTTAACTCATCTATATATCATATCTCAGAGAACAGAAAATGAGTTGTAGTGACTTAGTGGGTGTTTGAATACGAGGTGCTAAACTTTAGCAGGATCATATTGGATGTTCGGATGCTAATTAGGAGGACTAAACATGAGCTAATTACAAAACTAATTGCACAGATGGAGTCTAATTCGCGAGACGAATCTATTAAGGCTAATTAATCCATCATTAGCAAATGGTTACTGTAGCACCACATTGTCAAATCATGGACTAATTAGGCTTAATAGATTCGTCTCGCGAATTAAACTCCATCTGTGCAATTAGTTTTATAATTAGACTATATTTAATACTTCTAATTAGTATCAAACATCCGATGTGACAGGTAGTTTAGTACCCCTTACTTTTACAACCATGAATATGAGGGGGTACAGCAAGTACTGGCTCGTACTACGAACTAGAAGACAGAGTGCTGCAAAGGTGATATGATGGATCTTAGGGAAAGAAAGGAAAGGAAAAGGACTCCCTAACTAGATTACAGTTCACTCGTAACATCGATGTACCTGACGCAGACAATATTCTTGCTTTCTTTCTCCAATATGCAAGGATCCAGCCATCAGAGCGGGTACATATACTGAACAAAAAGAGCAATTGTGTGGTAATGTAGATAGCTAATGAACCTGATGAACACGTGTATCCCGTCAGATTGGAGTCCACTGCAATTGTGTGGTTGCCCTGAACATTCAGGAGCATTTAGCTAGGTCAATCAGTCATATAGTCGAATGCAATTAAAATTTAAAAACCAGGCAATGTAAATATCTATCTGCCGATCGAAGCTGTGGGTTTAGTCAACTGCCTCCAAAAGATGATTAGATGGAATAAATCAGGTAGCCAATGGGAGGGGAGCAGCAGGCCAGCAGCTAAGCATGCAGGCATACGACACAGCCTGCATCAGCATCACCATTCAGATCACCACATGCTGCAGACTGCATGTGTATATATATAAGTCCTACAGGGCCATGAAGTATCTCACCGGCTGCAAAGTTATCAGCTCAGTACTAGTGCTGCTAAAGCTAGCTGAGCTGCACCCGAGTATCCAAGCAAGATCAGCGGCAGCTAAAAAGTAGAGAGCACTAGCAAATACGCAGCTTGGTGTCGTAGTGCAGTGTCGGTGCTTTGTTGGTGCTGTGTTGTCTCCTCCTCCAATTCGATCGATCATGGCGGCCAACTACCACCACTATCAGATGGCCGTGGCGGCGGCGGCGGCGGCGTGGAGGGAGCCGGACAGCCCGCAGCTGAGCTTCGTGAGCGGCTGCAGCTCCCTCTTCTCCATCTCCACGCTGCAGGACGACGACGACGGCGCCGTCGTCATCGCCGGCCACGCCCTGCCCTCCACGCCCGTCTCGCTCGCCGGGTTCGCCGGCGACGAGGTCGACATGGAGGTGCAGCAGGTCAGCGGCGGCAGCGGCGACGACCGGAGGACCATCAGGATGATGAGGAACCGGGAGTCCGCGCTCCGATCCAGAGCCAGGAAGAGGGTCAGTACACAACCATCCCTACGTATATATCATGTATATATCTCTTATCGCTGCGTATATACAAAGTATTTAGCACAGTTGCATTTTCTCATAGTAATAGTACACTTCTGTGTTTCTCAGCACTACAACATCATATACTTTCGAAAAGTTCAAATCTATCAAGTTTTCTGAATAAAGCGCATATAATGAGGAAATTTATATTTTCTTAGAAAATGGAATTGATGAAATTTATATTACCAAACGAAATTAATAAGCCACATAAGTCCTGCTTGAAAATCTGTCACTGCGATTGCAAACCCTCTGTGTTTTGGAGAACACTTTTTCAAGCTTAAAGCATTCGGTCCCTATCATCAACAAATAAAGTAATGTAATGTGATACAGCATTACAGCTTTGCTTCGTGCTCATCCGAAGATATACAAGTTTATACGATCTCTCAATACGTGTACAAGTAGCATGCGACAGTGAAACTTCGGGGTGGCCGTGACTAGTGAGTTAAAAACGTTTACAGGATTAAGTAACCGGATGTGGTGGCTCTTGCATCAAGCATTATTGAGCTCCTCCCAACAATTTCTTAGTCAACATGGAACTAAACATGTATATCTCTTCTCTTTGAGTGCCGCCAAATCGATTTTACTTAATATAAACGATATTGTTCAGAGACCAAGTTGCACGGTTGCAACTCTATCATCTCAGTAGAAAATTCCTCCCCCCAAAAAGGCTAACAGTGTTCAGTTGTACCTGCTCCAAGTCTAAGCGATATTGCTTCAGAGAGAGAGAGAGAGAGAGAGAGAGAGAGAGAGAATGTAAGCACCAAGGACTCACAGAGAACGACACGAGTGCACTTCTGCAAATATTCTATAAGATTGATCATGGCATCTGCATACCCTGTCTATTCGAATTGGAAGCTTGCGATTAGTCTTTGACTCTTTGTATTTCGTTTTGGGATATGATATACAGAAGTGTCTGATTGGTTGAAACCAAAAATACACTAAAAGTGCCCAACTAGCTATGGTTAATTTACCATGAGTATAGAATATAGTTAGAAGCTTCAACATTACATCAACTTAACCACTGCTACAATTTTTACGTCTTCCTCGTAGGGCTTACGGAATGTATAAGATTATATAGATAGAATCCAGTCTCTCACTGTAATGCTTACGTAGTACTCCCTCTGTTCCAAATTATAAGTTATTCCAACTTTTTTGGAGTCAAACCATTTTATGTTTGATCAAAATTATAGAGAGGATCACAAAAGTTTATGGCACCAAATAGATATATTATGAAAATATATTTAATGAAGAAACTAATAGTATTTATTTGATATCATGAATGTTAGTACTTTATTGTATAAATTTGATCAAACTTGAGATGCTTTGACTCTTCAAGAAAGTTGGAATGACTTATAACGGAGGGAGTATAAATAAAATAATTATTAAAAATACCTATCATTTGATTAAAACTGGAGTCAATGAAAAGCAGCATCTCAATTCATGTATATCATCTGACCACGACTGAAGTGCACCTTTTAGCGAAATCAGCACACTTTTTCAGGGGAAAACAATGCACAATCAGGACACCTGAAAAATCAAAGGCCTGCGCATTCTGATTCTACAAGTTAATAGCTCAGATTTTACTAAGTGATTCAGTTTGTTTGTGTGCAGGCATACGTTGAAAATCTGGAGAAAGAGGTTCGCCGGCTGGTGGATGAGAACTTGAAGCTCAAGAAGCAGTGCAAAGAGGTAACAGAACATACTGAACGCCTGAACCATGCATGTACGATGCCTGATCAATGTGCTTCTTTTGCAGCTGAAACTTGAAGTGGCTGCACTGGTCCTCCCTACCAAGAGTTCGCTCCGAAGAACCTCATCGACGCAATTCTGAAGGGATAAAAAAACTTGAACACATTTTATTTGGTAGTACAAAACTAAGAGAAGGAATGATTGGGCTTGTGTGTACATGTCAGTGTGTGTTGTGTGCCTTAGGGAAGGGGAGAAAGATGGATAATTGGATATGCAATGATCTGTACCCTTGACGATAGACCTCTGCAAAGATGAAGGTTTTTTTCTTTAATTTCTTGAGCTGCAAATGAAGCTGTGTGCTACTGAACAAATTGTATTTTCCGGCATCCCTGATCGTTTCAGGTTTACCCTTTGTACCTGGAGCCCAGCCAGGTGTAGATGCCCTGCCGCACAGACGCTGTGCACCATTTCAATGCACCAGCCATTCAGATACATCTCAAAAAGCAGCATCAACATCCTTCAAAGTCCGACTGTCAAACTGAAGATGCTACAGGTCCACCGTGTCCGTGAACAAAATCAACATTTTCTGACAAACCACACAGGTGGATGAAATGTATGATAATATCTTGAATGATTGACTTACAACTGATAAACAATGCACTGCAAAAGAGGTTAAACAGCATTACCGAATTACTATAACTTTGTCTAAATAGTCTCACATAAGACCGGCCCATAACCTTAATAAACAAGACTTTTACAAATCTGCCCATCTTCTACTTAGCTAAGTCCATGTTGTCCTGATCTAGAGCTCTGAAACTAGTTCCTTCTGCACTGGTTCCTTGGGCCTCAGATTCCTGGTGCTTCTGTTCACTATCACAGGCCTGGTCGTTTCAGGTGACCACGTGTAGCTGCGCATAACAAAACAGCTGACATTTAGTAAGCCGTGAAGTCGAGCAGGACCGAGGCCGGCGTCGCGTCCGGGCCTTCGCCGTGGATTGGCGGATGCAGGGAGGCGTCCGCCACCAGGCTCCGGTCATAGTCATCGTCGTAGGAGACGCAGCTGGCGCCGGCGAGGCGGGTCTCCTGAGGAGGACCTCTCGGTACGACGGACGCGGACGGACGCGGTGGTGAAGCGCAGTCGGACACAGCGTCGATGTCTGAGTCGTCGGCGTCCAACCACCTGACCTGCTTGCCCCTCCCACCCGAAGCACCTGCAGGGAAAGGTGCGGCATCGGGGGCGAGCGCGCCAGGGGGGAACGCGGCAGGGCCGGCTCTATAATTATAAGGGTTCTTGGACGAGCATAAAGATAAGGGTTTGTTGAACTAATTTTAATATCAAAACTAAAATATAAACTTTGCAATACATATAGCTCATAAAACATAACAATAGTATCAAAAAAATTAAAAACAATAACTATTATGATTACCTTAAATAAAAATATAATGCTTCAGTGCTTTATAAAAAACCGTCTTCGGGTATTTCTTGATGCAAAATTTTCAAAAACAGTATCAAGATTAACATCGTCCAAAACATCCTTCTCAATGCTGCACATAGCCAAGCCATTCAATCTTTCTTGTGATATAGTTGATCTCAAATAATTTTTCAATAGTTTCAATTTGGAGAAACTTCTTTCGGCTAATATTACTGTCACTAGAATAGTTAAGAGAATCCGATATGCAATTGATGAAGGATGGAATTGCCAAGATTCTCTCTCAAGGCCGTAAGGCACTGCTCCTTCTACGCAATTGACGAAGGATGGAAATACTACATGAAGAAATAATATTAATTAGATGATTGCTTTTTGACGAAATTGATAAAAAAAAGAAAACGAAGATTAAACTTCAAATAAGCGCTCACCTCTGACCCTGACAGCACTCGCGGCTCGCCTCTGTCCTCTGACGCGCCCCTGAATCCCTAACGCGCTCCAGACGCGGCGCTCGACGCTTGCCTTCTGCACCCGCACGACGATGGCTCTGATCGCCTGATCGGATCGACGGCAGCACGACCACGGAGTCAGGAGTGTATACTTATACAGAGTCAGGGATGGCATAGGCGCGAAGCAATTTGGCAGGCCTGGTACAGGCACGGAGCAATTTGGCAGGCCTGATTTGGTATGGACGAAAGGCAGGCCGCAGTTGTTACGCGGGATATTTAGAAAGGCCAAAACAATGTCCACCAACCAAACTATATGTACTAGTTACCTATATGGTCTTGACCCCAGCTTCATGGACCCCGGGCGGTCGCACGGCCTGCCCCTCCCCTAGAGCCGGCCCTGCAACGTGGGCTGCGTGGGTTGCAGCGGTGGTCGCCGGCGCCAGAGTGGCGGCCTGCGAGGGGTGGTCGTGAGGACCGGGAAGCGGAGAGCGGGAGCGAGCGTGAGAGCGAGCCATCCGAAGTAGACAACATTATCTTCGTGCAAGCTGAGCGTGGGATGCGCAGTGTGGAGTCTCTCCAAGGTTGGCTGAGGAGTGCCTTGATCGTCAACCAGCTTAGGCAGCAACTCGAATTGCACCGGTTTCTTCTTTCTGGCAGAGATCTGGGAAGCATGGACCTTGCAGCCGGGTTGCCAGGAACCCTTCTCCAGAGCCTTCCTGCTCCATGTGGCAGCCGTCCAATCATCGGCGATGAAGTCGAAATCAGCTACTGACATGTTTCTGGAGCTCAACATACTTGATGCAACCATTGACGACAGCAATGTCCCGGGCTACCCTGGGGCCGCCTTGCAGCTTCCTGTCGGGATTGAGCGGAGCCGGCAACGCGACGTAGCAGAGCGGCACGGTGTGGTCCTCACGGAGGACGTCGCAGAAGAGGATGTTAGGAACGGCGTATGGAATATGAAGTAAAGAATCAAACCACAAAAGAAGACACACGATTTACGTGGAAAACCCCTTCAATGTGAAGAGGAAAAACCACGGGCACCAGCCGGCAACAATCTCACTATCTCAAGAGTATAGGGTTACACGCCTATGGCGGCTTACAAGAGAATCTGATAATCTCTCTCTCTCTTCTCTCTCTTCTGTCGTCACGAAACCCTAGCAAGGGTGTAGGTATATATAGTACCGAAACCCTAGACAGGGGGTATTGAGCTGTACGGACTCTTGGTCCCGTACAAGGATGGAACTCCTCCTCGTCCGACCTTGAGTCCTTCGTCCTGGAGTCGGATGCGCCTGGGACTCCGCCTCGCCCGACCTCAAGCCTGGGGTCGGATGCGCCTGACCCCTTGAAGGTCGATCTCCGACTCGCCCGACTCGCCCGACCCCAAAGTCCAAGGGTCGGGGAACGCTCCGCCTCGCCCGACCCCGAGTGTTTGGGTCGGGATATTCACCGCCTCGCCCGACCCTGAGTGATAAGGGTCGGGAAGGTCGGCCATATATCCTGGAGTGAATTTGGAACAACACCAACAGAGGATGCCCCGCCAGAGATCAACCCAGCCCATGGTGCCAGCCTTCCCCCCGACCGTGATGACCTTGGTGTGCTTATGGGAGGAGTGGTGACCGAGCTCCTGCTCCTGGCGCAGCAAGGCCACCTTGGTGGCCCACTCCTCGGTCCTGGAATCGTAGGTGTAGAGGTCATAGCGCCCGGGCACCATGGACGCATAGCGGAGCGCGGCGATGACATAGAAGCCATCGCCTTTGGAGCCGTGGGAGCGCAGGGTGGGCAGGCCGTCGTCAAGCTTGGAGCCGCGGCAGCGCAGGAGGCCGACATTGCAGTCGTGGAAGATGCGGGAGGGGCCCGGGTGCTTGAGCAGCTTCAGCGACGACGACGGCATACCACAGCCGCCGGCGGCCTGGTAGACGAAGTAGTCGAAGCTGTCACGCTTGGCGATGGCGGCCCGAGTACCCAGGACGACGCAGAGGAGCACGATATCGTCCTCCGAGGCCATGATGACGGGCTCCTCGGCGAAGTCGCCGGGCTTCAGGTCAGGGCAGGAGACGGAGAAGTAGGAGACGCGTGGCGGTTGGGCCGGCCAGAACGTGACGATGATGCGGTCGCCGCCACTCGTCTTGGACCAGGCGGTGGTGGCGTTGGGGCGCCCGTCGATGTAGGCCGTGAAGTCGAGCAGGACAGTGTATTGGCGGATGCAGGGAGGCGTCCACCACCAGGCTCCGGTCATAGTCATCGTCGTAGCCAGACGATGACATCGTCTCTCACTCCTCCTGAGCTCCGGCCGGTAAGAATTTTTCTGATACAGAGGAGAGAGCTGCACACCGATAAATCACCCAAGCAATTTATCGTTCGATTGATGCTTCACCGCCTTCAGAGATTGGAGTCGGACTCGGAGATGAACTTGAATCGGAGTGAGGCGGCGGCGGAGGGAACCAAAGTACTCCTACCTTGTATTTCAGGACGGGGGAAGACTTTTTTATGAATATAAAATTCTTATTTACTAGGTTTGTTTTTGAAAACATATACACTCTGCTAAGTACTCCCTCCGTCCCAAATTATAGGTCGTTTTGACTTTATTAGATTCATAGACTAGATTCATAGACTTTGTTATGCACTTAGATATGCATAATAATATCTACGTATCTAGAAAAAGTCAAAATGACCTATAATTTGGAACGGAGGAAGTAGTAGAAGAAAGGATTGAGTACAAGTGCTGGGTTTACAACTTTACATCGACACGACAACACCGAGAGCCAGACCCCACGCCAACCAACTCCGGCGCCCTCCTCCGGCCGGCGACGCTGCATTACTACCGGCCGGCGACGCTGCATTACTACCGTTCGGCGACAGGCTACCGGCGCCCGAGACGTTGACGGCGAGCTTCATGCCTCCGAGGCAGTGGCCGGGGAAATCGCAGATGAACCAGTAGCTCCTGGCATCCGCGAGGACCACCCTGTCGTAGCCGCTGGTGTACCTGACGCGCACGCCGCTGCCGCCGCCGCCGGTGTCGCAGGAGTGGTAGGTGCTCTCGCTCACCTCGTACACGTTGTGCTGGGAGCTCACGTACTCGAAAACTGCATCGCAATTCAGGTCGCGATTCATCAGGTGCATGCCTTTATATGTGGCTTGGATCTTAATAAAAAGAATTCGATCAACATTTATGAGAGACCAGATGCAGCAAGTGTTCATATGCAATGCAGTCCATATATGTGAGCAGAGCGGTTGCTGACCTAGGACATCTCCGACGGCGAAGGCGCGGCCCCGCGCCCAGGCGGCGTAGTTGACGCCGGAGTCCCAGCCGAAGGCGACGTCGCCGACGACGAACTCGGCTGCGCCGGCGCGCTGCCACGGCCCCAGAAGCAGCAGGGCGGCGAAGGCACGCGCCAGCGACACCATGCCGCCGGCGGTCGAGCGAGTTGGGAAGGTAATGGGCCGGGGCTCGATCGATCGGATGCTCATCATCACCGCGTATGCTGCCTTTTGTCTTGTTGGTGGTCGACGACACTGGCGCCGGCGGATGATTCGATGCGCTTGGACAAGCTGACTGACTGGTTCAGCGAGGCGACGATGGCGTGCGTCGAGGTCGCCGAAAGCGACGCTGAAGGTCAGCAGCGCTCACTGCCTGCGTGACACTTGGAATCAACATGAACAGCTGCCGGAGCCGGCCTGGGCCTGCTCCGCTACGGGTGGGCCTAGGCTGACCGAAGCCCAATCACCTACCGTTCTTTTCCTCGCGTCTCTTTAACCTCTACACGCATACGCAAGGAGTGAGTAGAATACACCTTGCCGTTATCCTCGACAAACAGTATATTTTGAATAAATAAAACGCCATTCACTGTTCAAATGATAAATCGATAAGTTTTTTTTCTCTAGATTCGAATTAGCAGGTGACGTGGACGGATATTCACATGCATACTACAGTGTGATGAAGCATGAAGCAGGGCTGATTTTGTTTATGCAGCATGTATACCCAGGGGCGGATCCAGGGAGGCTAGGGGCTGCAGCCCCCCGAGAGCCTGATTTTACCTGTAAAATACTGTAGATAAAGTCTCAAATCACTGTTAATCTCTAACTCGAACCTTTAATTTCTATTATTTAAACCTTCCAGGTGTTCATCCTGGTTCCGCCCCTGTGTATACCCACACTTCCACAGGCGCGCGCGTATTCGTTCGATCAGTATTGAGCTGAGCAGGGGTCGGCCGCACGGCAAGGTACCTGTTCCGTGATGGTTGATCAGGATTCGGTTGCATGCATGGCGTCATGTGCCTGCAGGATATACGGGATCGACGACGAACGGAGTGCACGTATGTACATGAACTAATGGACTCTTGCTCGTAAGCGGACACAGCAATAATGCTAATTCTAAAAACCCATCGAAAGAAGAAGAACACCATGCGTAATGTGTTCTAATCGAGGTACAGTACGTAGTCCGTTGAACGATGATCTTGTTCTTCCGGTACCAAAATATATATAATAATACACATGGATGACTCCAACCAATATAATCGAGCTTGCAGGTGCATATATAACCTAATGGAAAAAAGTCCAAATTACTCCCTTCAATTTACACCTCCCCTAATTAAACTATACCATTTAATTCAATTTACTCCTTTAACACAATTTGTCTTTTTTATTTCTCCATGCACAAGTGGAGTCTTAAGTTCAAATTTTGCGAGATGATAACAAACATCATAAGACATGTTAGAAAAAAATATATGATGAATTTTTTTATTATTATTTTGATATGGTAGGATATTTAATAAAATTTATCCTTGAGATACAAAATTATGTAAAGATAATGATGAAAAATCCATAAAATGTTTTACCACTTTGCTAAGTCTCAAATTAAAATTCAACTTGCGTATGAAGAAACAAAAAGATCAAATTGTATTATGACGTAAATTGAATCAAATAGCATAGTTTAAGTAATGTGAACTTTTTCGTAACCTAATCAACCCAAATATTAATTTTTATTTTAGAAAAATAAATAGTCTCCTGCCTCTGCGACAACCCATATATTGATGGGATTAATTAATCATATTTTCCATTTCTTTCTCGAATATGTTGCGCATCATTGTATTAATTACATCAACATCAACGCGGAGCTGTGAGCTCACGCCAAAACTTTAGCCATGGTCTTGCACGAGCAAACCGTGTAGTACAACGTGGTAATTAATTGCTTCAATGTAATGGTGGTACCAGCCACGGGTTAACGAGCTAAACAAGTTTAATTAGCAGGAAGGAAGGAAGGAAGGCCGCAGGCAGCCACGGTTGCGTTGCGTTGCGTGGGCGTGCGGTGCTTGCCTTCCCTTGAGTTCCTCCGGTCCGATGGCGGCGCTGCATGCTGCCGGAACCACCAGTTTGCCTTGCCGATCATCGGGGACGAGATCGACGACACGGCCGGCCAAGATCTTGTCATCAATTAAGCGGCTAACGCGGCAGCTCGATCTCGACCCCCGCCACCAATGCCGCAACGGAAACTGCTACGAGGCGGCGGATCCGGGAGACCAGATCCTGGCTCCACCTGACAGCAACGCCGGCTAGCTCATCGATCTCACGTGTCCCATGCCTTATTCGTAGGTCCACTCAACATAGGTTCCCCAACAATGCAATCCAAGACCTTAATGCGCAACTCTAGCTGCTCTAGATGTTATGTGCTCTTACATTCCTAAGTGTGAAGTGATTTGAGCTCTTAGTAAGTGGGGTGCGACAAACAATTTTTATGTACATCAATTAAGATATACTCAGCAGGTTCCAGACTCGCGCTACTCCTATTGGGAGCGGCCTTAGTGCAACTGACTAAGAATTTATTAGTATTGCAAGTCCGAATACATTGCTACCGGTAAGGGGGCTTGTACCCACCTACTTGACATGTTTTCATTCTAAACTTTGCATATATAGCTTCATGTCCTCTGTATAGCCAAGAGCTAATCATTCCCTAGTCACAGTTGCGTATGCGTGCACAATGTATATCGACAAGTTGTCATCACATATTTGATAAACACGAGCATCGCCACGTAACTTTTTCTTCCCTTTTGAGGTCACGGGCTACAACATTATAGACTCTTAGCTTGCGTCTACTCAACCTATGTCGCTAGTTTGTACGTACGTATATACACCAATTTCTTTTCTTGAACGAGAGGTAATGGTGGAAAAAGAAAAATATTACTTACTCTTCATTTATCCATCCACATCCGGGCACTGTGTGTTCTTTTTTGTTAGTTTACTCATACACAAATTAAAATTCTTCGAGAGATATGGATCTAGCTAAAGTTAGCTAAGCAATAACACAACAGCATTGTGCCATATTAGCCACACGTGGTTGAATGCTGTGTGCTTCCGTGTCCCTTTTTGCCGTGTTGCTCTATCGTTTTCTTGAGTCTGTGCCAGAAAGAAGCCACCTCCCTATTGGTCGCTTGTGGGCTTTGTTTCTTGCCTTGCAAGAGCTCCTCTCTCTATCTCTCTCACTACATTCATGGATCCACCCCTATCTATATAAGAGGCAGGCCACAATGCCATATGAAAATTTCAAGTTCCATATTCAAAGTCACCGGGATTATTCTAGGTGATTTGGTAACCGTACTGGCTGTGAGCTATGTTGGATTGAGATCAGGTTAAACTGATAGGAGTTTGTCCTGTTTGAGAGAGAGAGAGAGTACATCAAAATGAGATCGTCACCACCATCACCTTCATCGTCGTCCACATCCATTTTTAGGATCGAAGCTGGTAAGTTTCTAGATGAGTACCATATATGTCTTGCAATGTTCTTATATATACATTAGCTAGCTAACTTTATTTTTCTTCTAGAAAGTTGATTGTTCTCTCAACAATGTTGGTTTTTAGTTTGCAAAATTATAGCAAATGTGCACATTGGCTACACCTGTAGCTGGTGTTTAAATTTCGCCCCTGTTTTATTTGTGGCTAGCTAAACCTGGTTTTTATCCTTTTGGGGGATGTTTTTCTTGATGCATAGTATATCTTATTATTGATAAGCTAGGTCTTATGATGTTTGCATCAAGCAATCAACTATTTATGCTTCAAGTTAGAACACTCGGTGTGTTCAATCGATTTACGAAAATGCAGGGTCCACGTATAGTCAAGCTAGCTATAGCATCATGCAAGAATACAAAAAGATTGAATCAAATGCTCTTGAACCAATGGGTATTTTGTATAATTTGTTAAAGAGTTGAAGCATGTTTTCCTTGTTGAGTTCCCATCTGCAAATTAAGTTGATGTCAATGTAATAATGCTGCACACTTGTCTTGCTTACTCCTGCTTGCATGTAAAAGCAACGCCATTCTTTACTCAGAAAAAAGATCTCAAAACCATTTCTTGACGCCTTCTCTTGCCGTCCATATATAACACGTTGCTTTGCTTTGCCTTTTTGCGTTCCCTGTGACGTGCCATGCCTCACCTCTCCCAACTCGGACTCGATCGATGCAGGTGACGCCATGGAGAGGAGCAACTCCACCCCTTCTTCCAGCACTCCGGCGAGGCTGCCGCCGGGCCGCAGCACGCTCGACGTCGACGAGGAGTACGACAGCGCCTTCAAGTCCAAGTCCTTCCTCGACCTCTGGTCGCACGCGCACCGCCACCTCAGCCACACCTTCTCCTCCTCCTTCAAGCAGTCATCGTCCAAGTCCGGCGCCAAGGACTACTCGCGCCATGGTGACGAGGAGGATGTCGACACGGCGGCAGCCCTGGAGCAATCCTGCTCGTACACCGTCCTTGACGACTTCGTGCTGGAGCCGAGCCCCGAGGTGCTCGCGAGGGGGCGGAGCGGTCGCCGGCGTCGGCGTCGGCGGCGCGGAGTGGAGACCCTGCTGATCGAGTACTTCGACGTGACGCAGGAGGCCTGCGAGGCCTGCTCCGCGCTGCTCACCGCCATCGGCGCGGCGCGGCGCCACCACCTCACGCTCCGGCGGCTGCTCGCGCGGCTGGAAGACGGTGGCGGCGGCAGAGACGGCGCCGCCGCGAGGGACGCGGTCGCGGAGCACGTCCGCCTCGACAACCCGCTCTCGGCGGGCCGCCTCTCCGGGTTCCACGAGGTGCACGGGCGGTGCGGCCCACTGGCGACGCGCCTGGCCGCGGCGCAGCGTCGGCTCCGGCGGCTCGCCCGGGCGATGCGCGTGGCGCGGGGCACGGCGGCGGCGGCGCTCGTGGCGGCGTGCGCGGGCGCCATCGTTGCCGCGGTGGTGTTCGCGGCGCACGCCGTGGTGGGCATCGGCGCGGCGGCGGCGGCCGTCGGCGGCGCGAGCCCCGCCACGGCCGTGCGGTGGGCGGCGGAGCGGGTGAGCGAGCGGCGGTACGCTCGGGCGGGGGCGGCGGTGGACGCGGCGGCGCGCGGCGCGTACATCGTGGGGAGGGACCTGGACACGGTGAGCCGCATGGTGCGGCGCGCGCACGACGAGCTGGAGCACGGGCGCGACGTGGCGCGCATCGCGGTGCGCGGGCGCGGCGAGCGGCCGCTGATGCAGGAGGTGGCGAGGGAGGAGGCGGAGTGCGAGGAGGACCTGAGGGCGCAGCTGGAGGAGCTGGAGGAGCACGTCTGCCTCTGCCTCATCACCATCAACCGGAGCAGGAGGATGGTGGCGCACCAGATGACCGGAGGCTTGCCGCCGCTGGAGGCGACGCCGTCCCAGAACTAACCTGCCGTTGAGAGACCCCATTTGGTCGCTGATTGATCTATTAACTATCGACTCACTGTTCATATGATTTGTAGAGTAGAGATGTGAATAATATAATTCATCAGAGGGAGAGATTCTTTTGTATGTACAGCAATGCACAAGTTTTTTTTCGGCAGGTGTGTATATAGAGAGGACTGAGCTACAAGAAGCAGCTACCACGATCATATACATGTGTAGTGTATTTTTTTTTCCTTGTGTTTGGTTTCTGAACTTGCTCTGATGGCACAGCAAAGCATTTGGATTAGAAACTGTCCTTGTTTTGCTTTTTGGCACTGTTCTGACGGCATAGCAAAGCATTTGATAGTAGAGACATACAATTTGCCCAGAACATAAGGCCTTATTTGGATAGTAGTGAATTGAAGTGGAATAGGAAGGATTGGAAGGAAAATTAGTTCATTTTAGACTCAACCCCCTTCGTTCCACTCCAATACTCTTCTATCCAATAAGCCCTGAAAGGGAACGTGAACAAGCGCTGGGAAAGACAAAAGTCACCCTCTGGGTCTCTGATATACACACGATATGTTGTTTTTCAGAAAGCCCTTGCATGTGTTTTCTGATGTGAAAGACCTCCAGTAGCTCTGTTTCATGGAGGAATCAGTGAGTCCTGTTTTTGGGAGTTCAGGTGCTGCAATGCGCGGCGAAAGTCGCTAGAATTCTAAAAAGAAAATGACAAATCTCAATTGCAGTTGAACGGTTTTTTGAAATTTCAAGTGTGATGCTACTAGCTCCATGATCTCCAAATTGAAGATAGTGGTGTGATACTGCAGTTTGCCCAAAAGAACAGGGAGCCAGGAAGAAGTAAAAGAAAAAAAAAAGCCCATATTGGAGATGCGGGGTATCGATCCCCGTACCTCTCGCATGCTAAGCGAGCGCTCTACCATCTGAGCTACATCCCCTTTGATGACAACAATTTTTAACTTAATTATTTAACATTTTTCGTACCTCTGTTGCTCCTCCATTCCATGATTCATCAAGGACCTCTTTGCTTGGGGATAACATTTTTCTTCAGAACTTCTCTCGTGCGTATATGAATAAATATATACTCTCGAGTTCATTACCAACGATACGCATCGGTACACACAAGAAAGAAGGCGAAAGCGGCATGTTGAAGAAGAGAAAAGGCCGGCAACGCTGACATTACAAGCAGCAGCAGCGAGATGCTGGTGGCTGGGCCGAGCACGCGTGGGCGGGCAGCTAAACTACTGAAAGACGAAGAAGAAGACCAGCAAAGCACGCCACTGCCGACCAGTAAAGAAGCTCGGCCCGGGCAGCTTGCAATGTAAATTTACTACTTGAACTGCAGCCTGCTGGCGTACGTCTGCCCGAAGTTCCACGACGGCGGCACGACGTCGGCGAACTCGATGGTCTGTCCATCGTCGGTGGTGACCCGGAACGAGAGCCCCTGCCCGTTGAGGTACGCCAGCGACTGCCAGTTGGCGCCCCAGTTCCTCGACATGGTCATCCACCCGGCCGTGCGCGTTCCCCTCACCTCCATGGCGCGCACGGCGCCGGCGGCGGCGACGTTGGTGAGCAGGACCAGCTCGAAGTAGTCCCTCCCCGCGACGGTGAAGCGCACCCCTCCGTGGCGCCTGCAGGGGACGCGCTGGAAGAGGACGGGGACGATCCCGCCGCGGTAGACGCCGATCTTCTCCCACGCCGGCTGCGCCATGTCGAAGTGCTGCCGCGGCGGGTTGCACCAGCCGCCGTCGTCGGAGGGCAGCGCGTAGTTGGGCGGGCAGAAGTTGGTGGCGGTGACGGTGACGGAGGCGCCCCGGCGGCACCAGCGGGGGTCGGACCGGGCGTCGCAGGTGAGCTTGTAGCAGCGGCCACAGGAGGCGCCGTCGTTGAAGAGCGCCGTGCTCAGCGCCGCCGTCCGCGTCCCGTAGCCCTGCGTGTACAGGTTGCCGTACCCGCACGCGCCGCCTGCACGATCGAGGAGCGCACGGTGGCGTCGGCGTTCAGTTCGCGATTCGGAGGAGGAAGAGATGGACACAACTCACGACAAGAACGTACCCATGGTGCCGGAGGCGTCGCTGCCGCCGTAGAAGGTGGCGCTGCCCTTGCTCCAGCCGGACGGCGCGAACGCTCCGGCCGTCGGGGCGGCGGCGAGCGCGCAGGCGATGACCAGCACGGCCGTGGCCGCGAGGTGGTGCTTGAAGCCGCGGGCCATCGTTTTCCCGTGCTACTCTGTGCTGTACGCCGGCAGTGCACGGAGGCGCCTTCGGCCGGCGATGATGGAAGCTAAGCTACGGTGATGGCCGGTGCAATTGCAGCTGCTGATGAGCATGCGGCTCTGCCAATTGAAGGCTGGCCGCCGCGTATATATGGTGGCACGAGGCGCTCATGCGACATGGGCGGCACGTGCATGTGACATGAGCTGCTGCTGCTGCTGCTGCTGCGTGAGGTGCCGCACCGTGACTTGCGCAGCGGCGAAGCTCGGCAGAGCACGACAGCGTGTGTGGAGGAAGCGACGGCACGTGCCCCTGCGTCGTCGTCGTATCGTACTCTCATGTCATGCCAAGACCCAGGACCCAAGAGGCCAAGGGTGACGATAAGGGGGCGATGGACGCCGCCTCCGTCGGCCCCTCCCATGTTCTGCTCGCCGGAGAACAGGGGATCCGTCCGTGAGGTGTTTTCGCAGCTAGCCCCTCGGAAAAGCCATCGCTTCCGCTGCAGCGACCATGCCAGGCCCTTTACTGCTCTGTGCTCTGGCGTGATCGTGATCCTGATCGTCTTCAGGCTGGGGTTCGCAGCCACCGCTCTGCATCTGCCACGAAGCACTAGAGACTACTCGTACGTGCAGCAGCAGCATGGAATGGCCAAAGCACATGGCCAATCCGAGAGGAGACGAGCGAGAGAGATAGGCGTGACCCTGACCGAGTGACCACGGAGCGGCGCACATGGAATGGACCCCTATCCGGAGCTCCGCGCCTCTGCCGCCACCGCAATTCGACAAGCTCCAAACAAGATCAGTCGGTTGGGGATCGCATTCACTACTCTAACCATTTCAATTCTTTTTCTTCTTTTTCTGTTGACATGCATGAAGAAATGTCCTCCGATCCGCACGCAGAAGAAGAGGTGATCAAATAGGCATGGTTGGTTCAGACTTTCAGTTGGACTGAAGGCTGCTTGTTGGCAGTTGAGTCACTTCAGTCATACTACTTCAGTATTTCTTTACTGACACGAGCTTGGCCATTTGCTGAAAACGTTTTCAAATGCAAGAGACCCGTTTTCTTCCTTGCTTTAATTCATTCACGAGGTAGAACTTTGGGTCGAGTGGAGCTGAGGCTTTTGTGATTGACTTCACTGCACTAGTGAAATTTGACTTGAGATCACACAAGTTCAGTGTCAAGACAGCAAGGGTTCCCAGTGCATGCAAGCCCGCTTCTAAGCAATGTAGAGCTTGGACGATCCACGCACAATGATTGCACGGCGCCGGCTACCGGAGGATGAATCTGGTACCCAAACGAAACAGGTTTGAGTGAGATGCAGCTTTTGGCATGTTTGAGATAAGATTACCATAGCAAGTTTTGTACATGCCTGAATGCCTGCCTCGAGTCCAGACGAACTCAAGCTCTGTGTTTTTATATCCGTACCCATGAGAAATGAGCGCGCAGAGGCACATGCATGGAAATGCAGACGTCAAGTTATCCTGTTTCACATCTGGGCTCCTGGATCCTAGCTTTTCAGTGAATAGTTCGATTTGGGTCGATACAATTTCTCAAAACTAATGATCGGACTGATAAATTGTTCCTCGCCACTGACTTCGTTCTTGCCAACTTCTTCTCCTCCGTTGCCCCTTCCCCCCCTGCCCCCCTTCTCCATCCCCTCCTTCCCCCTCCATCTGGATCTCAGCAGACCCCATCCCGCCAAACTGCAGCATTGTTTCTGATTTCCTGAACTTCTGGATGGGAAACCCTGACGATTCCCTCGCTGTTTCCTCACCTCTTCCTGTCGTCTTTGTCACCGGCCTCCTTCTGCTCTCTTTCAGTGAGGAATCTAGTTCTGCGTCTCCAGGGCATCCGGCATCCTGGCCTTCTTCTTCGTTTTCATGCCTCCATCGACCTTGCCGCGGCGGCGGCTTCGGCCGTCCTTAGGTAGGGATGGCAACGGGACGGGTTGGGGTTAGGTGGAGCTTCCGCTGACCTATCCCTGAAACCTAAGAATAAAACCTGACTTGAACTCGAACCTTATTTCGGGTGACAATGTGCACCCACCTCCGAAATCCGCAGATGCTCGAAACCCGACGGGCTCCTCGAAACCCGAGAACCGATATAGATCACAGTTCACAAGGCAGCCGGCGGCACTCGCAGGTGAGGGGCGGGCGCTCGGAAGAAAAGATTAGTTAAAAGCTGTTTGTGCAGATATGAGTCCCGAATCTGATGCTGCTCTAGTCGCCGTTGGATTTTGCATTTTACAAAATGAATACGCATTCACAAGAGAACAACTAACCCATGGCTTCTTCCACTCAATGAGTCAATGTCGTAGAGAATTAACCGAGGTGTGAACAGTGATGGAGTGGCTTAGCTTGTGACTGACAAATTGCGGCGCCTAGGCTTACCAAGCCAACCAGAGGAAGGTGACTTGGGCCTGCCAGTAGACCATTAACTAAGCTAATAAGCTCATGCTGTTCCTTCAGTAGTTTGTAGTTAAGTCAACCACTGTTTTCTTCAACCGTACCTATTGTACTTCAAGTCCTGCGCTGACTTTGGTTATAAGCTTAGTTGCTTCAAACCGAATGCATGTATTATCTTTCTTCACATTTGCTTGCATTGTGTTTAGTTGAGCTTCCTGTAGAGTAGTGAAGATTCTTACACTAGCATTGCTGGTTTCCTTCTTATATAGGAGTAGCTAACAATAGGGTAAAAGCGAGAGATTAGCGAAAAACTGCCTCCAACCTTTCAGTTTTTTGCTACTTCTTCCGATGATAAGCAAATAAACAACTATATTTATGTTTGTCCTAAGTCAGACATTTCTACTTTCGATCTTGAATATAAAAAACTCATATAGATTCACAAGATGTTGATATTAATATGATGCCCCACACTTCACAATATATGATTATTTTTATTCGATAATTATTGAAACAGATGTCTCCCTCGATCGCACATGTCTGCATCAAACAAAAGAAACATTGTGAGTTTCATGACAGTGTCAACTTGTATAATGGTGTGGTAATTAATAGTCTTCATAAAATTTAGCTTACCAGACCGTTGCTTGTGAAACAGTAATCTCTCTCTCACACAAACCTCCTTTCTTGTCCACATCCTTAAAAATCTTATGTTGACCTATGAGAATAGTTGACATGTACCAATGTATTTTCCTTCATCCACCTTAAATTGAGAGGCACATTCAGTAAATACACGCATGAAAGACTAAACTACTCTATCCCGTCGACAGTAAGTGGCGTTTTGGATGTTAACGCTGTCTCTAAAATAAATTTTTGACGTGTACATTGTGTTATGTAATATTTGTAAATAATAGCAAAAGTATATTTATATGAAACTGCATTTCAAAATAAATATACTCTTATCATCTAAACTTCTAAAACCAACACATAGAAAGTAATATGCCACCAAACTGTAACTCCAAAATACCACATATTTATGACTAGAGTGAGTAAACAATTGGTCTAATTATATACTTCTCATTAGGAACCAACCAATAGCTTGGATTGTTAGCGAAGGGGCCGGCAATTTCAGCCATGGATGGGGAAATAGGCCCCCTTCTTTCAAGTACGGGATCCACCACTAATTGTACCTCCTACCCACCTAGGATCAACTGCTATAGGTTTGTCACCTTGTGAGTGGTAGTAAACGATGGATGTCTTTAATGACGGCATCTATGACAATGCATCCTTGTGTAGTGTTCCTATGGGTATGGTGTGCTTTGTGTTACGTTCGTAGGGGTGAGCACCTATAGATACGAGCGCGCCTACATTTTATTTTGAAAAAAACTCAGTTTTTTTTCTAAGATTAAAAAGATTTCCTATTAAATACTACCCAGCTAGACACATTCATAGTTTCACTTTCGTACATATATAAATTAAAAAACCAGAGATCGATTAGTCCCATTTCGTTCCGGGGGATGGCGATGGGTGCCGTAGCTGAGAGACCTGCCGTGCTGCTCCGGTTCCTTCAGCTGGGCGTGTTCTTGGTCCTTGGAGTTGCTGCACTTAGCCCGGCCGCGCACGGCTCCAGGGTTCGTCGCTACCATTTCCTCGTAAGTCCATCTAAGTTCCAAACCTACATTTCTGCTGGTGTTTTCGGCCGTCAGTTCCTGCTCCGTGTCCTCCTCGGCAATTATTCGATGGTTTCGGCAATTCGGCTGTTGTGTTTTAGATTATGAAACCTCTATGAAATCCAACTAAATATTAGTCAAATTGTTTGCATTCTTTATCGAGTTATTGTGCAAAAGTTATATCATAGCTTCGTATTGTGGGAGCGATGTCGATGTTCGAAATGCTGTTCATTTGTTCTCTCTGCATCTCGCTGTGCATAGTTTCATCATGCATGAACACCCTGTAATGCAAGCTAAGTCATTAATTAGGAAATAAAATGGTATTTAATCCGCTACATTTTCTGCCAAGGAAGACGCGTGCTTTTGCTGTACTGCCAGTATGCTTTTAGCTGTGGTGCAGTGTAGCAATGATGTCGTGGTGCTGTATTTTGTTTGGCAGGTAAAGAAGGTTGTCGTCACCAGGCTGTGCCGGCAGAAGAGCATCCTCACCGTGAACGGCCAGTTCCCCGGCCCGACCATCCGGGCGCGCAGCGGCGACGTCGTCGTCGTCAACGTCCGCAACCATGGCGACAAGAACATCACCATCCACTGGTATTACTTACATAGTTACACATATATATTATATATATAAAAGCAGTCGATAATCCTTCATGCACCTGGTCGATGCTCATGCAGGCACGGCGTGGACCAGCCGCGGAACCCGTGGTCCGACGGGCCGGAGTACATCACGCAGTGCCCCATCCAGCCCGGCGCCGCCTTCGCCTACCGCGTCATCCTCTTCCAGGAAGAGGGCACGCTCTGGTGGCACGCGCACACCGGCTTCGACCGCGCCACCGTGCATGGCGCCATCGTCATCCTCCCCAAGCACGGCGCCGCCTTCCCCTTCGATCATCCTCGGCGCGTCGAGGAGATGCCGCCGATCATCCTCAACGAATGGTGGCGGGACGACGACGCGAACCATCTCCTGGAGGAAGCCGTGCGGACGGGCCGCGACGTCAAGCCGTCGGACGCTGCCACCATCAACGGCGAGCCCGGCGACATGTTCCCGTGCTCCGAGGCCGGCACCTTCAGGGCGCGCGTGGAGCGCGGCGGGACGTACCTGCTCCGCGTGATCAACGCCGGGCTCACCAACGACGTGTTCTTCGCCGTCGCCGGCCACCGCCTCACCGTGGTCGCCACCGACGCCAGCTACACCAAGCCGTTCGCCGCCGACCACCTCATGATCGCGTCGGGCCAGACCGTCGACGCGCTCCTCCACGCCGACGATGCCGCCGGCGGTAGGTACTACATGGCCGCGCGGACGTTCGCTTCCAACACCAACGTCGTCGAGTTCAACAACAGCACCGCCACGGCCATCCTGGAGTACGCGGACGCCGCGCGGGGAAGGGCGGCGGCGCCGGTGTTCCCTGCTACCCTGCCCGCCGTCGACGACATGGCAGCGGCGACGACGTACACGAAGCGGCTAAGGTCCCTGGCCAGCGAGGCCCACCCGGTGGACGTGCCGGCGCGCGCCGACGAGCGCCTGCTCGTGACGATGGCCGTGAACCTGATCCCCTGCGCGCCGGACGCGGCGTGCACCGGCCCCCGCGGCGACCGCCTCGCGGCGAGCCTCAACAACGTGAGCTTCCAGAACCCCGGAGCCGTCGATATCCTCAGCGCCTACTACTACCGCGACGGCAGCTCCGCCGGCGGCGTGTACGACGCGGGGTTCCCTGACGGCCCGCCGTCCCGGTTCAACTTCACCGACCCGGGGCTCCCGGAGGCGGGGCTCGTCGGCCCGTTCACGGAGCGGGGCACGAGGGTGAAGGTGCTGGAGCACGGCGCCGCCGTGGAGGTGGTGTTCCAGGACACGGCGGTGCTAGGCACGGAGAGCCACCCCATGCACCTGCACGGGTACAGCTTCTACGTGGTGGGGCGAGGGATCGGCAACTTCGACGATGGCAGGGACCCCGCCGGCTACAACCTGGTCGACCCGCCGCGGCAGAACACGGTGGCCGTGCCCAAAGGCGGGTGGGCGGCGATCCGCTTCCGCGCGACAAATCCCGGTGAGTAACCATTTCTCTGAACTGACAGGGTCTCGTCGTCGGCTGTTATGGACTTACATTTGTGAAACGGAGGAAGTGATTTCTGTGCTGTTTCTGCTTGCTCAGGGGTGTGGTTTATGCACTGCCACTTCGATCGCCACGTTGTGTGGGGAATGGGCACTGTGTTCATTGTGAAAAATGGCAAGAAACCTGAGGCCAAAATGTTGCGGCCTCCTCCAAACATGCCAAAGTGCTGATGGAACAGGGGCGTGAATGACAGTGTTGTTTGCATGACAATTTCCTCAATCTTTCAGTACATTGTTAAGCAAGATTATTGTTTTTTATTTAAAAAAACACAGGTTTTGTGGTTCCAGTTGCAGACAACAAAACACATGTCAACTCTAACATGTCAGAGTGAATTTAGATCGCAGTATTCATGGATTCAGAGCATCATGATTCCTTGAATGGACAGGTTGTCTTTGAACCCTCCTCGATGCAGTTGGAACAGAACATCACAAGAAGATATCACCTATACGACCTATACGTTTATTTCAAGTATGAATATGAATGGTATGATCACGAAATGGCCCTCATCAGTCACCACCAACCAACTTCTTCTCCAATATAGTACAGTACAACATGTCAACCAGCAAAACAACGATCTCTACACCTCAACTCTGAATCGAAATCGAGCAGTATCTATGTACGTGTGTGCACAACCATACAGCTACACCAACCGGTCTGAAGTCTGAAGAAAACTGCATGCTGACGGGCGTCAGACAAGCGCTGCGCCCACCAGCAGAGGAAGCAGAAGCGAGAGGCCGCCTCCCAGCGCGCGTGCAGCGTCGAGCGAGCCGGCCGACCTCGGCACCGGCGCCGCTCCGGGGTTCCTGTTGCTGGCGTCGCTCTGCTGCGGCGTGAGCTTCGTCGGGTTCGGGCCCCCCGGGGCCGGGCTGGGGCTCGCGTCCGGGGCGTCTGCCACTACCGCGTTCTTGTAACCTGCAGGCAGGACAGAGGTTGCTGCGTCAGGTCGCTTGCATCAGATCAGACATTCAGAATATGCAGCTAAGAACAGTTGTTGATGCTGTTTGGAACGCAAGGATTTTTTCTTACAGTCGAACTTCTGCCAGCCCAGGACGGATCTCTCCCGGTTGAAGACGACCTTGAGCCCAGTCATGAAGTTCTCTGCAAATGCATATCAATCCATCAGGTCCATCATTCACTGACAGTCCACTCCACATACTGAAATGACAGGGGATCGGAGCTTACGGCCGATGATGTTGATGGTGATGTCGTTCTTGACGATCGCCAGGCAGTAGCCGATGGTGATCCTGTCATCGCGCAAGAAGATGATCGGGTTGGTGACCGGGAACTGGGCTCCCCCCGCGGTCGTCAGGCTCACGATCGGGGGCAGCACCTCCGTCTGGTTAGGGCTCAGCTTATAGCAGTAGTCGAAGGGGAGACGGCCTGAAGAACCGCTGCTGAAGTTGGTTCTCCTCTCGCGAACCTGGGAGGTGAACTGCACAAAGATGCCATTGCTCTTCCAGTGATGCCAATCGAACAACATTCGATGAACAGAATGGACTCTGAAAAACTCAACTTACGCTGGTGGCGAACGCCGTGTACTCCGGGTCGTTGAGGTACGTGAAGGACGTGCCGGAGTCCATGACGGCGGCAAACTCCACCGCCACCGACTCGCTGCCGACGTTCGCCGACGTGAAGCTCACGTTGTACGTCGGGCTGCGCAACATTTTAGTTCCACGGATCAATCAGCAAGTAATGGATGATCGTTGAGCTAGAGCTAGACATGGACGTCGACGACAGAGCGTCTTAGTTACTTTGTGCTCCTGGCGATAAAGCGCGTCTCGGACTGGCCGGGGCTGCCGGCGTCGCCGAAGTTGATCCGGCCGACGCCGTCGTCGCTGAAGCACATGGAGAAGCTGTTGGACGCGACGAGGCCGCGGGCGGCGAGCACGCTGGGCACGGACACCCGGTCCATGCCCAGGCCCAGCAGACCGTCGAAGCCGGCGCCGTCCAGGAACGCGCCCGTCTGCACCTGCCCGCACCCGAACACGATGGGCGCCTGCAGGGCCTCCGTGGCGGCGCCGGGGCCGGGGCCCTCCCTGGTGAGGTGGAGGACATCCTGGACGAGCACGCCGGAGGAGGAGGTGTTGGCGGACACGTAGCGGACGCCGTACGGGCAGCTGCCGTTGGTGGCGGCGCTGCAGGCGTTGGGCCGGTCGCAGAACGCGCTGTCGCAGGTCACCTGCTTGCTCGTCGACGACAGCCGCGGGCTGTAGGGGCGGAGCTCCGCCGTGGCGTTGCCGCCGCCGGAGAGCGGCGCGCACTGCTTGCAGTCGCAGGGCACCCAGAAGAGGTCGCTGCCGGTGTCCAGCGCCACCAGGAACGTCGCGTTCGGAGTGCCCAGCGCCACCTGCGCGTAGTACAAGCTGCAAATCGATCGATCGATTGGTTCATGCATGTTCTTGATTTCCACTCTCTCTGTGATGAACTGTGGCATTCGATTCAGAAGAAACTCACAATCCGAGGCTTTGGATGGTCGCGTTGCCATCCGCGAAGGTCAGGAAGCCATCGGCGCCGGCGAGATTACGGCGGGCGAGGAGGCCGCGGTCATGGCGTGAGAGCTCAGAGTAGTACTCCGGCGAGCCTTTAGCTGGCCACTCCGCGGCGAGGGCGGGGTGGCCCCGCGCCTCCGCCCACCGCCGGACCACCGGGGAGGACCGGTGGTGAAGGTCGAAGCCGACGCAGGACGCCTCCCCGACGGCCACAAGCGCCGCGACGGCGACGGCGACGGCGACGGCGACGAAGAGTTCCTGGCGGTAGTGGTGGGACTGAGCCATGAGGTGGAGGACGCGGAGACGTGCGGAGGCGGCAAGATGGTGAGGTGGTGGAGAGGTTGGTGGGTTGAAGGATACCACCCAACATCTTGTTTAGATCGGGCGGGAAGAGGCCGGCGGAGGAGGACCGGAGGGAGGGCGAAGTCAAAGTCTCCCCTCCCCCCTGCCGTGTGTTGCTTTCGTCAACGGTGAGGAGAGCGGAGATGGAGAAAAACGGTGGTCTGTGGCCGGCGGGTGGAGGAGGACGACGACGAATAGAGGGTGTGGCAAGGAGAGAATGACTGGTCGTGGCCGCGTATATGACTCCGTCGTGCTAGTCATAGTCAGTGGTAAATGTTTTATTGTTAGGTCCTTACCTTTTTCTATAATTCCACGACACGCTCTTCTTTGCTTTTTTCTTTGGTTGTTTTTTATTTCTCTTCCAATTTTTTGGACGTAAACTTTTCTCTTCCACTTTTGTTTTGTTGTTTCTAGCGTTGGTGGCCAAAATTTGCGTCAACACACCTAAAATAAACTTTGATCGATCAGCGCACATCAAAGGAAATGAATTGGTTTCAAACGTCTGAACTGAAATATAGTTTTTCTTAAAGAAGAAATGAAATATAATAACACACTTTTATTTTCGCTAACCATGTTTCAATCGCCGCCATGCATTTACAACTGCAGGAACGGGGAGATCGTACATAGGCGGCAAACCTGTTGTAAATGAAGGGACCTTTTATGCTTCTCTTCTGTACATCCGGTACAATTTTGCTAGGACTGAGGGTGACATGTTTGCAAGCAGCTTCAGTACAAGATAATTTGAAATGGGAAGGGCTTGTATGCGAACTTGGGAATTGGACTTTTCACTCTTTCGTCAGTTCGCATCTTTAGATCATTCGTGGTGGTCGTTGGGAGCGGCCCTACGCACATCAGTACATGTGACAGTCCTCAACAGCTCAAATCCTGAAATCCAATCCAAATATCCAATCCAATCCATAGGTTGTTCAACGAACCATTTGGCCTTATAGATTGCTCTCCATGCACAATAAACAAATGAATTGTTTTGTTTTGTTCGTCTGCACTAAGGATACATGCAATCTAACATAGTTAGGAAAGAATATAAGTACGGAATAGTATACTACTAGTTGAACTTGGCACTTGATAACTTTGTCAACTCTTTTATTAATCTCTGTCCCAGCGATCGCTAGGTGCCGATGATGATCTATCGCTCTGTTGCAACTACTGCATCCTGGTCGCCTCAACAAAGCAAAAGAAGAAATCGTCTCACTATCCATCATTTGAGAAAAAATTGTCTCAACAAAGCCCAAAGCGATAGAGGATTAAGAAGAATATGCAATAATTCACTCTAACCGTCTCAAGGCAATTATTTCACTTAAATTTAATAACATGGTTCTCTCACAAAATCTCTGAAGAAAATAAACAAAATAACTATAATAAATACTCCCTTCGTTCTTAAATATATGACACTGTTGACTTTTTACTCTAACTTTGACCACCAATATTTATTGAACGAGTTAGTTAACTAAAGTAAAATGTGTATCATTATGTCTATTGTCAAATGTACTTTAGATTTAACTTGTAAGTTTATCTATTTGCAAAAATATTTGTAGAAAAGATGAATAGTCAAATAAATGAAAATAGTCAAAGAACGGAGAGAGTAAGAAAGAGCACACACCCTAAATGCAATGCAGCAGCATACCACTATAGCAGCTGTAGTTTGTTGGAAGCTACGTGCTTACCTAGCCTTTGACCCCTGACCCGCTCTTACTAGTTACTACCTTCTTCTCCACGGTGAAAGAACGTGGAAGATGGAGAAAGGTCCTATTTGTTTCCACCCTCTTAAAATTTTAGCTCCTAAAAAGTGACTAAAATATGACTAAAGAGCCAAACACTTCAAGTGACTAAAAAGTTTTAGGAGGCTCAAAACTTTTAGTCCCCTCACCCCCTCCTAAAACCTCCTAAAACAAGTGCTAGACTCCCGCTACCCCTCCTTTATTGCCTCTGCCCCCGCACCCTCCTCCCGACCGCACCCTCCCGAACCCCGCCGCCGCTCCCTCCCTCCTCCACGCCGGCGCCCGCGGCCTCTCACCGGCGGCCGTGCCATTTCCTGCCAGATCCGCCGTCCCTGCTCCCTTGCGCCGCTGCACGGGCCGGCCAGGCGCTCCCCCACCGGATGCCCACCGCCGCCGGATCCGAGTGAGGGAGGACCGGGAGGGGGGTGGCGGTGCTGGGGAAGAAGAGGAGGGGAGGGGCGCGGCGGCCTTGATTGGAGGGTAGGGGGCGGCGCCGAGGAAGAATAGGAGGGGAGGGGGCGGCGGCCAGGGGAAGGAGAGAGGGGACGGGCGCCGACTGGAGGAGGGGAGGGGGCAGCGCCGGAGGGGGTGAGGGCGCCGGCCCGCTGTCGGTCGGATCATCGACAGGGCTCGGGTCCGTGCCTGAGTGCTCTGAAGATAGAGGAGGGA
>NC_028453.1:39620792-39682075 GCF_000263155.2 Setaria italica | reverse complement strand
TGCAGGGAAGCGAGAGGAGGGGAGGGGCGGGCAGAGAAAGGAGCGGGGGTATGGGGGGAGGGCAGTATGGTCATTTTGCCATAATATTTATTGTTTTTAGTCAGTTTTAGGAGGTGAAACCAAACATGCTTTACACCATGGACTAAAAACTGACTAAAATTTTTTTTAGGAGCTAAAATTTTAGGAGGTGGGAAACAAACAGGACCAAAGTTGGGCACATCTCTCACGACCATGACCATACGAGCTCGAGTCATGATGTTAACATGTATTGGTACGTATTTGCAAAATTTTTCTTGGGTCCAAAACAAAAGTGAACATGCAAGGTATCTTTTCCCCTAAGCAGAAAAATATCTTTTTTGGCAGGACTAAGCAAAAACATCTCCTAATAGTGCTAGTTATATGTAAATACTAGTCAATCAAATGATTTTCAAAATTTAGACTTGCGCTATTTTTTTTATTTCTTTTGGGATTGTTTCTAAAAAGATGAATATGACTGTACTGCAACTACTGGACTCCTTTTTTGTTCGGAATTCTAACGTCGTCAATCGATTTTTTTGTGTATGTGGTGGCCACGCTCCTCCAGCCTTGCTGCCCGGGCCTGCTAGTGCTGCTTGGCTCCTGGGCTCCTGGCCTGACCAAGAAAGCCGAGCTCGAGCGGCCCGTAGCTAGTTGATGGTTGCAGATAATTTTTTAGTCCGGCCCAGCAGAGCGTGCGCTCCTCGAGCACGAGTGGCGGCCCGTAGATAGCTCCTGGATTCGTTTCTGATACCATTTTTGTGCGCCTAGTTTTAGATGAAATACTTTTATTTTTTAAAAGAACAAACTCATCACCAAGCAAAATCTCATGGGGGCGCCTGCGCTTCCTGGCGAGAACAGTATTAATTATTTTCAGTCAAAATCAAATTAGTGGAAGAATTTGTAATCTTTTGTAAATCCAGGTTATGTTTGATTTTCTTTGTTTTCTCTGTTTGCGTGTGCATGTGCGTCATGTATTTCATGTGGTGTCTCTTAATTTTTCTAGGGTGCATGCTCTTCATTTTTTTTGTCATGTATGTTGTTCTTAATTTTTTTTTGTTCATACCATTCTAGTTTTCCAACCAAATTTCATGTGGCCTTCATTAATATTTTTTTTCTTTTCCTACTCAATCAGTTTTTGTTATTTGGCAGATGCTATAGGGTTTGATTGTATTTGTAAAATTAGCTGACCGAATACGTTATTTTGATTAGGATTTTTGTGGTGGAACCTGCCTACCTAGGCATACAAAGTATGTGTGCTCTCATTCTCCTAGATCTTTATTGTAGAAAATAACAGTTCTACTTGTGTTTGTGGTAGGTGATGTGTCATGTGTTTGTCGACATCTGGCGGCCTATTATCTCAGACATATACATACTAGGATGATCGGCGCGCTAATGCTAAGTCAATTGACGACAGCCAAACTTCTAAGTGCGCGGGAGAGACTAAAGAAAGATGTGTCGATTAAGTAAGGGATCATAGGATTTGCAAAGCATGTACATAGACACAAAACGTAGTACAGAAAATGAAACAGTAGCATGGAAGCAAGAGGTTTTAACATTTTACAGCACTTTCTTTCGGTACAGTTCCTGCATAATGAAAAGATGACATCTTTAACCTTTTAAAAATCTACTCATATGAGAAACAACTGTCTCATAATAATCGCTCACAGCTCAGCTGTGGCATAAGGTAGATATGAATTAAGTTTCAGTGGACAATTGTTTCATGCTGCTTTTGGACGTGCCTTCATACTCTTGTAACTACCCAGCAAATATCCTTTACGAAAAACAGTACACAATCTCGTAAATGAGATGTGTGCACATAGACAACATCGATTCCATGGTTAGGGTAATTATGGCTTTCTGTCATTTTGGACAGCATTGTAATAGGTGAAGTTACTACAGGTGGCAGTTTTCACTTCTCAGTATTTGCTTGGCATTACCTATTGCTGTCTGACAAACCACATATCAACCATGCTTAGACATAATTTGCTGGAGCAATGGCAGTATATTGCCGGCCCCTGATGTAGCATGCTTGCATAATCAGCAGGTAGCCCAACAGAAGCCCATTACTGTTATGAAACGTGGAATTAGCAAATGTCACATGATATGCGGCATTGTTCAGATTGAAGGAGCAATTGGCCAGTCCCTGAAACACTTGAATTAGACCAAGAAAGGTGCTTTCTGCCTGTGTTGGGATCAATGTGATACACAGACTGTTAAGGTGTACCTGTGGCCATAACACCTTGCTATTTGTGATAGAATGTAAGCTTGAGCGCTCCTGTCGCCTGAATCAACAAAATTAGCTCTTTGATGACATAACCAAAGAGGATAAAGTTAACTGTAGCATCTTTTCCCAAAACCCTGGGACCTGGTTCTTAGACAGTCATGTGATATTTGTAAAGAGGAGCCATATGGATACATTAGGCATGGAAACTAAATCAGCAAAGTCTTGTGAGAAGTGTTATCAATTTATTATGAATGCCAAGGTACCCTGGCTCAGCAGCTTATGCAGGACATGAAGCATCTGTAGTCGTCGTACCTCCTTGTAAAGCAGTATCTGAAAATTATGTTACCTATTCAATTTTTTTACATTTCAGCACATTACGGTTCATTTAGATTCATACATTAACCCTGAAAACTGAATTTCGTCATAATTCTGCTCTTTGGAATACCAATCCATGGAGGAAGATGCAGTAGCATATGCTCGCAGAGAAGAAAAACTGTAACTGGTAGGTAGATTTATACCATGGTGGGAATAATGTTGTAATAATAATGCATAAAAGAATTAATTTTAGGTGGTGACCCCTTAGCACAAATGGTTGAGAAAAATGTAAGCACCTATAGCGCTAAATGTGGTGGTGAGTTCAGAACACTAACTCCTCATGAACACAGGTCACATAATCAGCATCAATGAACATAAATCTTAATAAAAAATGAAATCAAGGAGCAGATGCAGGAAAATCGGTGGCACCTTTCTTAATGCTGAATAATCCACCCAAATTAAATAATTGATCAAACAATGTGAACCTGTGCTTACCTGCTGGAACTCTCATCACAGCAGCTAGGGGAAAGCACAGGAGAGCAGAAGCTGAAGAAGACATCAGGCACCTGCTGAGGTGGATCGTGTGCTTTAGGAACAGCATTGGTGTTTTGCTCTTGTGGAAAGTGGTTTACTGCTCCTTGGATGTACTGGAAGTTATCTTGGATGCTGCGCCCCCTGATGAATGCACTTAGACTGTGTGACACTAGTGTACTTAGGTGAGGTTGCAGTCTATTTGCTAGGATTTTGCCCATCAATTTAGCCACGCTATGCATCAGACTTATTGGCCTAAATTCATTTGCCATGTTTGCCACCTCTTTTTTTGGTAGTAACATTATATTGGCACTGTTTAATAAATTCCAGTGTGCCCCTCGCAGATTATAGAGTTGTTGTATTGCTGCCACCAGGTCAACTTTGATAGATCTCCCAACACTGCTTGTAGAACAAACCAATGAAACCATCGGGCCCTGGTGCTTTTTCTGCAGGTGTGTTAAGGACTGCCCTTTTGATTTCTTCCTCACCGATCGGATTCTCCAACTGGCCCAGCTCATGTGTTTGTGTGTTTAAGTAGTCCCAGTTCAGAGTTTGACTCCTTGGTGTGTTTGTGCCCAAGAGAGCGCTAAAATGACGGAGGAGCTCCTTTGCCTTGTCACTGTGAGCAGTCACTGTTGTTGTCGGTGTTTTCAGAGAAGGTATGGAGTTCTTTCGCCTTCTAGCATTTGCTCTCAGGTGGAAAAGTTTTGTATTTGCATCACCAAGCTTGATCCAAGTTAGGCGCGATCGCTGGCGAATCTTTATTCTTCGTACTGCTGCAAGTTCTAATACCTTCAGTTTTGCTCTTTTGCGTAGTGCTATCTCCACTGTAGGTAGCTGACGCAACTCTTGTGGCTGGTCCAGGAGCAAGATGATCTCATTTGCAATGTCAGCTTGCAATTTTAAAGCTCCAGTCTGCTGTCTTCCCCATCTTTTCAGTGTTTTTCCAAGTCTAGAGAGTTTGATGTGCAAGGTTCTGATGCTATCGCTGGATTGAATTGGTTTGCTCCAGCTGCGTTGAACTGTCTCCATGAAGCCAGGCAATCTGACCCAGAAGGATTCAAACCGAAATCCTCTATGTGTTGTCGGGCGCGGTGGACAAGTGAGCAGCATGGGACAATGGTCTGATACTGAACTCGAGATTGCTTGCAAGTGGCATGTTGGATGAGCCAATTCCCATTCCTGTGTGCAAAATATGTGGTCGATCTTTGTGAGTGTCGGGTTTTCTGTTTCACTGGAGCATGTGAACTGCCTCCCATGAAGATGGAGCTCTTTCAGATCAAGGGCATCCAAGGTGGTTCTGAAGCTGTTCAGCATTCTTCTATTGATTCGGCCATTGTTCTTGTCGGCAGCTCGATAGATTAAATTGAAATCTCCCATTATTGTCCACTTGGGAAACATTCTAGTATGGATAAGCTGCATTTCAGTTAGGAACTCTAGCTTTTCAGGGTCTGCTTGCGGGCCATAAACTCCTGTTAGGCTCCATTCCATATTGTTGGCTCTGCCTTGTACTGTTGCTGAGACTGAAAATCTTTGCACTTCCATGTCTTTCATGTAGTAGATACAGGGAGCTGGCTATAATAATCTGTATCTGCTTTGTCTTACTTCAGTACTAGCTCAACTTCAGTCTGAAAGGATAAAACGAGCCAATAGGTAGAGAGGATGGTGTGATAGAGAGATTTTGGTTGGTAGGGCGCTTCAGTTTGCTCTGTTAAGGTTGGGTAGAAGTGTAGCACATGCACTCCAAGCATGCACATCATATGCATGCACCTGGCTTACTTCCTGTGCGTGGTATGCAATGCAAGTGGGCCGCTCAAAGATTGTGCAGGGGACATGCGGTCATCCCCATCCCATCACCAATCTGTCTATTCTAATCCATCTCTGCATCCGTACATCGCCGTGCGCAGCGAACCTGCCTACTGAATGCTCGCTCTACCACACATGTCTGGTGCTGAATGGCTACGAGTCAGCTTCCACAACTTTTGTGTACCTTCCACAGCTTTCGAAAAGGAAAAAAGAAATAATCAGCGAGAAACAAATTAAAATAACCCAGTATGCATACGTGTTTCGGATAACTTAGCTCATCTCTAGTACTACGAATTGAATTATTACTTGTCATTTCGCCAGTAACTAATGCACACAGGACGAGCTGAGATGGTGACAGAGATTCACTGACTGCAACGGTGTTGGCTTAACGAAAGCTTTGTTCGTAATCACTCAATTTTTTTTCTTACTTGATATCACGACTTTGATGACAAGATTGATCGATGGTGTTCCTCATGCCTATGCCAAAATGGTGACGTTTTCACCGATCGATACCATGCGTAAACAAGTTCCAGGGCACCAATTTTCTGTACTTGGAGAGGTTCAACAAGCCAAACTAATTAGCTTGTCCTAAACATCTATCGTAGCTCACAAGCTTCCACTTTTAACATAGGCATGCATGTTGTTCCTCAATTAAGGGGTGTACCACAAGTACGTACACACTCCAAGCAGAAAACAGTTTGGTACAGTGATGTGTGTTACCTCTTTTCTTCTCCTTTCCCTTCAATGCTGGTCATCCTGATGACCATTCACCTTGAAATTTCGCCAGAGTGACAACTTGGACTGGATCGTAAAAAGGCTGGTCTCCCAACAGGAAGAGATGCCACATGGTTACTCCCCTTAAATTTTACCTAACACTTGTTTATGTAAAACGCTCACATTACAGATTGGCCATAAAAATCTTGCATACTTTTTCAAGGGGTGCAAAATCACATGAACAAAGGCAGCAAAGCACCACCTTTTATGAACAAAGACACCACACAAGAGGCCCTGATGAAACCACCAAGGAGGAGCTGAAGCTGAGTGTGAAAAGGATATGCAGATGCAGGCAGAGCTACCTAATCCTATTGACCTCTAGCCAAAGCAGAGGTGAAGGCAAGTGACTCAGCAACGATCGGACAAAGATCAGATGATCTTTAACTCCCAAGTTCATCACAACCCCCGCCCTACATATCCACTGATCCATCGGACATGTACTAGGCCATTATTAGTCGTACTAACAACACCCTCTCCCACTAATTAATCGGTCAATGTTCATCTGCATTTGACATGATGCAGTCATGGTCAGTGTGAACGCCCGCCTGAATCAAAGCCATGCAGTGCAGTGAAGAACTGTCTATTGTGCATCATGGCTACAGTGGATGCAAAGCTAGGCCAAAGGTACCGGGTTGGTGTCATACGATTGGGCGTTTGCTGGTGCAGGCTCTCACCACATTTGATGATCTTGTTGTTATCTACGCTTAACACCGGCTTAAAAACATTGGATGTGGACGTGCTTGTGTTTGGTATGGCGGATAAAGAGACGAAATCCACACTGTGCTGCTGATGCCGGTCGTCGTCTTCCCATTCCAGCTGCTGAATATTCAGAGTTCAGACGCAAAGATTCAGAATTCTAGCCGGTTGAGAACTGAACAATTGATTTTTTTTTCAGTGGATAGGAGTCGGAAAGTTGAGGCCTGATTAGATTTTTGTCAAAAATAGGGCTGCGATCCCGTAAAGTTTGTGGCTTTTCGATTGAGCCGTAGAAGCCGGTGATGACCTTGGACGACAGGTAGGTGAAGCTGCCAGGCAGAGTCATCGTCGACATGTGAACGCATTTACAAATCAGATCAGATGGCCAGATAACAAATTTCTTTTTCCTCTTTTGTAATTGAAGAAGAGATAACACCGAGACTTTGAGAGAGGAATCTTCTGGCTGTTTCGTGAGGCGATGGATTCGACACCGAGTCTAACGAATTTTGTGTTGTTTTGAGAGAGAAGAAAATCCAAGCTGAATGAAGAACAGTCAGTGAATTCGGTCAGATATTTTCAGTAGGTAGGTTTCCGTAGTAGGGACTAATCCACAATTAGAATTTCACCAGGGTTGTTAGCCTCAAATCCATCTCCACTTTTCTTTTTTATCTGCTCATCATCACACGTCATCTAGTCTAGCGTGTCCGTTGCAACGGGCCACACATCGCACCACGCCTTCGCGCCACTCCCCCACCGCTCCGCCGCCACCTCCTCCTGCATCGATCGCCCGCCGCCGCCGCCGCCGCCGCCAGTGATCCGCGGCCGCCGCGGCTGCGCCGTCCGGTAGCCCTCGCCGCCCGTCGTCCCCGGCTCCGGTCGGCCGCGCAGCGGAGGCGGCCACCCCAACCACACCCCCGCGTGGGCGTGGCCTCGTGAGTCGGGTCGGGTTGGAGCCACCCGAGACCCGTTTGGGCGGCTGCTCCAGTTCCTTTTCCCCTTTTGTCTCTCGCGACTGCTATTTTCTCTCTCCCCTTCGTCCAGACCGAGAGGAGGGTGCGAAGACAGGGAGGAGGGGCGACGAGCAGCAGCGTGGCCACGCCCAAATCCAGCCATTCGATCGAGGCCCCTCGCCCCCTACTCGCTGAATCCCAGCCCGAGCCCGCCAATTGGGCGCGCCGCCCACGCTGAGGTGCGGATTTTTTCCCTCCCGGTCACCTTTTTTTTTCCCCTTCCCCGCGCCCCCTCTTGGCCCGTCGGGTGCCCCTGGATTGGGGAGCTTGCTTGATCCGCATCAGCGAGTTTAGCCTGTTAGTCTTCTGTGTTGGAGTGTTGGAGTGTTGTGGTGTCGTTCGATTCTTGTATTTCTCTCTCCGGGCTAGGAAATTGCGCTTGGTTCCTCGAATTGACGGGCTGCCTGCCATATGTGGGAAGCGCCTGCGCGATTGAACGGAGGGGGATAGAGGATTTTCGGGGGAATTAATGTGTGAATTATGGTGTCTCCGTTACCTCCCTGTTTGATGGTACCGTTGATCTGCGTGTTGGTATAAATGAGGCCCGAGGGATCTTTGCAATTTACCCGAGGGGATGGGGCTTTGTACAATTACATTTACTGGGTATTGGTTTTGATTGCCATTTACATGCCTATCATTTGTTTGGTTTTATCCGATAGAAGAAATACTTCAAAGTTCTGCATTTGTTGTTAGATTTTCAGTATTTATAAGCCAAATATTAGCTTTGAACAGTCGTTCAAAGGGCATGTGTTGTTTATTCCCACTTCTAGTCTAGTCATACGAAGGAGATTTCAAGCCTAAGAGTTGTAGTTGAGCAGCTTTGCCAACATTGATATGATACCTGTAACGTTATTGCTAACTGACATGAAAGAAAGAAAATAATGACCGAAAGGCGTTGTTATCATTGAACATACGGAGAGGTTTCGAATCAATGGGCTTCTGAGAATTGTCCATAAGCTGTAGCTATGTTTGGCTCATTTCTAGCTGATTTTGTTTCAGGACAAAGGAAGAAAAACATTGGCGTGCTGAGAAGCCCAGCCGCGCTTTTCTTGGACCACAGATGAAGCGAACTCGAAGGCGTACGTGGGAGAGGGATGACTGATGAGGGATGCTAGTGACATTGATGAACTTGTTACGGGCGTGCTGGCGACCGTCATCGAACCGGCATGCCCGAACAGGCTCAGATGTTGCTGGTAGGCAGGATGGACTTTTATGGTACAAGGATACCGGACAGCATGTCAATGGGGAATTCTCCATGGCTGTTGTCCAGGCCAATAACTTACTTGAGGACCAGTGTCAGATTGAGTCAGGCCCATTGAGCTTCCTAGATTCTGGACCATATGGCACTTTCGTTGGTGTTTACGATGGACATGGTGGTCCAGAGACGGCTTGCTACATCAACGATCATCTCTTCCAGAATCTGAAAAGTAACTTGCTAACCTTGTAGTACCATGATTTAGCATTATTTTCATTCAGTTCCACTTAAAGGGAGCAAATCCAGTGGTTTAATCCATTATTTCATGGATCGTATTGCAGGGTTTGCATCTGAGCAGAATTCAATGTCTGCTGATGTACTGAAGAAAGCGTATGAAGCTACAGAAGATGGATTCTTCTCTGTTGTTACCAAACAGTGGCCTGTAAAGCCTCAGATAGCGGCTGTTGGCTCATGCTGCCTGGTCGGTGTAATCTGCGGTGGCATGCTTTATGTTGCCAATGTTGGGGATTCCCGTGTTGTTTTAGGAAGACATGTTAAGGCCACTGGAGAAGTTTTGGCTGTCCAACTGTCAGCAGAGCATAACGTAAGTATTGAGTCAGTGAGAAAGGAACTGCAGTCAATGCACCCGGAAGATAGGCATATTGTTGTTCTCAAGCACAATGTTTGGCGTGTAAAAGGACTAATTCAGGTGTGTCTTCTGTAACTGAGAAACATTCGTAGCTTTCAGGTTTTGTTAGGCTATCATCTTATATTGCTCATTTCCATACTGGCAATAGATGCACCTGTTTTGTTGCATAGTGAATGAGTGTTAGCTTGTTTGGTCAGTGCACTAGCTGTGCCCACTCCAACCTGCCGCGGCAGAGCCCAGCTCAGACTCAGTGCAGGCTCGCACCCCCTTCCCTCTTAATTGATTATATGGCTTCGGTGCCATATATCTAGAGTTACATTGCCTTGAACTATTGGTATTCTCCTTATCAGTTAATGCTGTTTACTAAATGACACCATTCATGTATGCCTTTGGATGACAAAACCAAGTAGTTGTAGGTGGCAACAACTAAAATAACCTTATATTCATTTATGCAAGATACTCCTTTGTGTTGTGAATGATTATGGCACCCGTCCTATTCTCTTATGAAGGGAGCTTAGGAATTGGATTGTTATGCATTGTTAGTGCCTGAAGTATGTAGTAGCATTAACATCATTAAGTTCTTCCTCATTAGTTACTATTACTACGGAAGTTTTTGGTGAACATGTTCATTTAGGTTTATTTTCATCGGTTAATGTAACTTTTTATTAGTGTAAAAATATTTTGATCTTTAGTCCTCCTTAACCTCCGCTCTCCACGCTTGTTTGGATTTGCGTTTAATGTCTTGCCAATCTGCTCCATGGAGGGATCGAATCTAATCCCCACCTATCCTGTGACATGCCCATATTATGATAACATGCTCAGATATGTGATAAGCTTTTCTTGTATGTTTAACAGCTAACAGATTTGAAAATATCAGTATTAGAAAAAACAGATTTGAAAATACCTCCTAAACTGCCATATTCTTTAAGTGTTGAGTTTCTCTTGCATGTTACAGGTTTGCAGATCAATCGGTGATGCTTACCTGAAAAAGCAAGAGTTCAACAAGGAACCTCTATATGCAAAATTTCGCCTCCGCGAACCTTTTAGCAAGCCTATACTAAGTTCGGAGCCATCAATCAGTGTGCAACCACTACAACCACATGATCAGTTTCTCATATTTGCATCTGATGGACTTTGGGAGCACTTAACCAACCAAGAGGCTGTTGATATTGTTCAAAGTAGCCCTCGCAATGTAAGTTACTCTTGGCATGTGTGTATGAAGCTAACATGATAACATACAATACTTGACATTCTACTGCTATCATGTGCAACCTCATGGGTCTGCTATTTCAGATTAGTTCTTCTGTTCATGAATAAAAAAATATAAACCTGTCTTAAAATTATTGTATTCATATTCCAACAAACTCAAGAATTGACTTGCTACTACCTTGTGTTGTTGGGACATGGACTATGTGCTCAAGATCACATGGGGAATTTGCCAAGTGCAGAATTGGCTTACACTAGTATGACTTGCATCCTTGAAGAATAATGAGGAAATAACTTGCAAATATCATTGATTGGTTTACAATAGTAAAAAGGAACATGGTTCTTGGGCACTTAGCATTTGTTTAGAAATGTGTATAAACAAAACATAGGGATTGCATTACTGGCAAAATAATGATCGACTACCTTTGCATGCAAGGTAGAAAATAGAAACAGTGGTTTGAAGTTCTGGTTCCTATCCTGGAAGCATAGCATCATTTTTTCCCTTCACCTTGATTAGCCAATGGAAAATGTATGTGTGCTGAAATCTTCGTAGAAAGGCTCTGCAAATCCTGATGCAGCAAATTCTGTTTTTCCTTAACTCCTTAGTGAATAAATCCAACTTATGAGAGTTTCTTTAGGAAGGTTTTTGTAAGAAAGTTGAGTGCATTACAGTTGTTCTTAGCTAACAGAAGATATAATTGCAGCCCCTGATGATTCATTTGATCTTTCATCTTTCAGGGCTGCGCTAGGAAGCTGATAAGAGCGGCACTGCAAGAAGCAGCCAAGAAAAGAGAGATGAGGTACTCGGACCTCAAGAAGATCGAGCGGGGTGTCCGCCGCCACTTCCACGATGACATAACAGTCATAGTAGTGTTCCTTGACTCGAGCCTCGTAAGTAGGGCGAGCACTCACCGAGGTCCCGCTCTTTCCCTGCGAGGTGGCGGCGCCAGCATGCGCAGCAACACGCTCACACCAACGTGACTAGAGGAGTGCCTGCCTCACCGAGACGACACGCCTGACTGAAGGAGGTTATTTTTCCTTGTGTCTAATGTGTTATATAATGATGTGTCGGCCAAGACCACCCCACCCATCCACTCAACGCTGTAAAGAAATAGGAGAGGCAGAGAAGCTCCTCTCCCGTTCCGGTGTCCTTTAATCCCATCACAGTAATGTACGTGTCAAGGTTGGCTCGAGTCAATAGGTTGGTTCTCTGTTGTCTAAATTGATGATGCTCCGCGGTCACCTGGAAAGGCAAGCATGTGTCCGTTCCGATTGCTGGAATTAACCCTAGTGCATATATATATTATGTATATGGAATAATAATAAGCAGCCAAAAGGAGGAGTAACTTATTTAACTGATGGTGTCAAGTGTATGTATAATGTTTTGACTCGGTACTGCATCTAAAGCTGTTGTTTTATTGACCACTGGCGAAGTGGAATTGCTGTTCCTGGTAAATGCTGTTTGGACTGGTACATCTGAAGGTCACTTACTGCTAGTGCGCGCGCGCGCTTCTGCTAGTAAAGTAAAACTGAAACTGGATCCTATTGGTTATGTAGCAAGTACACAGTTTATTTGGTTCACATGTATATATCTTTATTTAGGCAAAGGATGCAATCATATATCTGTATGCATGTGATATGTGAGCTTGAACAAAGAACTTGCGAAACTGAAAGCTGGATCTCATTGGTGGCGTGCATAGTGTATTGATCTTTTAACAGCGTGTTTGGCCCATTCAGGCATCGCGTTGTACATGTACATAGTGCGGCAGCGTCACCTAATACTGAGATGATGAAATAGCCGGTTCGCTCCAACCAACGATGGCGCGGCAAAGCCCGCTCTCCCTGACGCCTCCCCTCGCCTGGCTCCCGGCGTCCACCCACATCGATCCAATCGCTCATAGGAAGCGAGGAGAGGTATACACGGGAGAGGATCAAGGAAGCGGGAAGAGGACCAAGCGGGAGAGTATCAAGCGGGGGTGTTTGGGAGACAGGGGCTAAACTTTAGTCCTATCACATCAGATGTTGGGATGCTAATTAGGATGACTAAATATGAGCTAATTACAAAACTAATAGCAGAACTCCTAGGCTAAATCGCGAGACGAATCTATTAAGCTTAATTAATCCATCATTAGCGAATGGTTACTGTAGCACCACATTGTCAAATCATGGACTAATTAGGCTTAATAGATTCGTCTCGCGATTTAATCTAGGGATTGTGCAATTAGTTTTGTAATTAACCCATGTTTAATACTCCTAATTAGTATCAAACATCCGATGTGATAGGGACTAAATTTTAACCCCCGCGTGCCAATACACCGGAGTGGGTCGGAGTAGCCCAGCCCTTTTAATAGTACTGAATTACTGATCAATTCATTGCCCGCTGCTTGTGGATGGATAAGCAAATTAATCATGTCACGTTTGCACCTGTTTATGTGCAATAAAATGCATGGTCTCTGCAACTGCAGACAGACATCATGTACCCACGGTCTCCAAGATACTAGCGATCGATATCTTTTATTTCCATCCTATTTTGCTATTAATTACTTGCTTTAATTCTGCACAAGATCATCTGCTATTGTTGGTGCTGCCCACCATATGACGATAGCTTTAATTCTGGAATGGTCAGAATTACTAATGTTTAAATAAATGTAACATTCACCTGCTTCCGACTTGGGGTGCTCCATTTACTAACCACAATAAGGTGCTACATGATGTAATATTCATGCCTCCACTTTTTTGTCCCATACAGATTTGAGTTTGAGGATGCTAACTGCTTAGGTTCCAGTACCACGTCAATCTCAGGAACCAACCCCTGTTCAGAAAAAAGGGGTTGGAACCAATATAGTCTTACTGAAAAATTCTCAATGCAATTTGCAATTACTGGGTACTAAATGTTAGCCTTCAAGCAACATCGTAGCAACAATTTCACTGTACAAAAAGTTCTGATTTTGCAGCAAAAGAATCAGCAGTACTAGGGAATTGTTGCTAAACACTTGGTGAACCTATTTATAAGCCTGTGGGACGAACTGTGAATTGCATTTGCTTATAAGCAAAGGAGAGTACAACTCTGCTGTGCTAAAATCTAGGCTACACCATTTTGACAACATCAGTATGAATTGAGTAGTCCATTACGGCCAGTATTGTTTGTTGTTGCTATAAGACTAACAGTTAGTTCTTTTTGGATGTTTTGCTGGCATGCCGCTTGTATCAAGTCCAGGATTGGTAAAGCAACTTTCCCCTGACCTTTCTTGACGCCTTTTTTCATTACCAGGGTGGAAGAAGGATCAACAAGATGATATTGTGTCGCTGTTTGGTGATAAGGTGAAATTGCTACGAAGGGCTCTTGTTGTAGATGAGATTGCCAATGTGCAGTCCTTGCCAAAGCAATTCACTGGTGAACAAGAAGGAAAATATATTTTCAAGGGGTAAGCTTTCTTGCTTCCATATCACTATCGTTTGCTTGCAAAAGGCAAGTTGAAGCTCAGAACACATACATACATTCACTACCATTCACCTCACATTTCTTTTCCTGTTCATCGTTGAATTTGCAAAACTTTACCCTGACGAGTGACAAAGCTGAAACGACGAGACGAGATTTCAAGAAGACAATAAGCACGGCAAGATGATAAGCATGTCCAAGTGCCATGATGTGACTACAAGTCGGTAATATATTACACCAGATCACAGTCCAGAGACGATGGATCGAAGCACAAGCCGACCGGTCGTCCAAGGGTTTTCAGAGGCAGAAGCAGCAGCAGTAGTATATTACATGATCAGGAGAGAACGAACGAGCGAGGAAGATATTATAGATCAAAAAAGATGCAAAAAGAAAAGTAGAAGAAGAACACGTACAAGCAGCAGCAGCAAAAAAAGAAGAAGCAAAAACTCTATAAATTAAGGGTTCTATAGATGTCAGTCTCTTCCTCCTCCTCCAGCTCCTCTCCTCATCCTAGGAAGCAGTGTGGCACAGGGCACATCGATCAACTCGCAGCGAGCAAGCAAGCATGCATCCATGGCGTCGGGGGGCGTCTAGAGCTTCCTCCTGCAGAGCGGGCAGGACCCGTGCTTGATCAGCCAGCCGTCGATGCACGGCACGTGGAACACGTGCCAGCAGTCTGGCAAGCTCCGCACCTTCTCCCCGACCTGGAAATCCTGCACAAATGAATGGCAACATCCAAGACGGATGGAAGAAATTTTCAGCACACTTGCATATCAAATCCATGCAGCATTCTTTTGTCTGAATGTGATCGATCTTAAGGCAATGAGGAATGAGCTAGAGCAGAGATGTTCAGAGTTTCTCCGGACCTGGAGGCAGACCGAGCAGCCGGAGAGGTCGCCGACGCCGTCGCGCTTGTACTCCTCGGTGATCCAGGACTCGGGGAGCTTGTCAATGGAGGCCCGCGGCATGCCGTTGGTGGCCTCCACCTCGAACAGGTCCGGCGGCTCCCTGAACGGCGACGAGTCCACCGCGTTCATCTGCAATGCCAGCCACTGTCAGGGATGGAACACGAAGCATTGCACAATCGCATTGATTCAGAGAAGCACATGATCTATGGACCAACAGACCTGGCTCCGGACCACTCGCTGCACCGCCGGGTCGACCTTCTCGCGGACGAGCCTGCCGGTCAGGAGGCTGTAGATCACGTTCAGCTGCATCGCGCATTTGCACGTGTTAGGCTCGTCAGAGAAAATTAAGGCAGGATACCCATTCAATGGCACAAGAGATGTTCAGTTCAGAGATGCTGCATCAAGACCACGTTCATGCAATAATATATAGAGTGCCCTTTTCATGAGCTACTGCAAATCACATAAGGCTATTGCCATGATCAAGATGAGTATAGATCATGTGTTGTGTAGGCTACAAATATCCTACTAGCTGGTAAGGTAGGAAAAACTCAGTCTGACTGTGAGTAGCAAGCCAGCAACACAGTAGTAATTCCACAAGAATTGTGCAGGCAGGAATTGTTCAGAAAGAAGAAAAAAAATCCAGCTGGATCTTGAGCTGCAGTCTTGAAGACGTCATTAGCCACCTAAAGAAACACCGGCAATACAATCCATGCATATAAACTAACAACAAATCAGCAACGCATGCCGACATGCACACAGGAACAAGCAAGCGCACGCAAGCAAGCAGGTATGCAGTTACGAGTTGCTGTCCTACTCCCAGCTACTACATGCTTCTTGTGCTTGGCTAGCTACCTGCTTGCTAGTGCCTTCAGATCAGACTGTCGTCAACTAACTAATCATCCATCCATACTATCCATCCTGAGTGATTAGCAAGTGATGAGTGCTTACCACATAGAGGATGCTCCAGATCCCGGAGCGGCGGGCCTGCCAGAGGCGGATGGAGGAGTCGACGACCTCGATGGAGACGAGGGCGCCGGTGATGGCGCCGATGCCGGTGCCGCGGAACAGCCCGCTCTCGGTGGCCAGCCCGATGAGGCCGCCGGTCACCGCGCCCAGGAACAGACCAGCTGCATGCACGCATCAAATGAGTTAGATTACTTACTTCTTCAGTGCTTTCAGATGAATCAATTCGCAGCGTCAACGTGCAGGCATAGACTTGTGCAGCAAAAAAAAAAAAGTAGATAAAAGATTGTATCCTAGAATCACTGCGCCAAATTAAGCTGAAACCAAAGCCATCGATCCTTATGCTGTAACAATGTAACCTAAAAATCTGCTAGTTTCAGTGGTGGGGAAGAAGTAATAGTTTGTTGTTTCAGGGATCAGAGATTCTATGCGCAGTGGTGCGAGGAAAAGGACGGTGGTTTACAAGTTTGGGCAATTTTTAACAAATCCTAGTATGATCTAGTTTTGAAACCGAGTTAATAATATCATGAAGAAGAGATTTGGGTGAAATCGGCCACCGAATTTGGCTGGCAAGATATATCAGAGGAAGGGCGGCGTGAAATCGAGCAGAATTTGTTCAGGAAGGAGTAATTAACGGAGGAGTGAAGAGGAGGGGAAGGGAAGAGAGGAGGAGCAAGCTGCAAGTAGTAGGAAGGAAAGCGCGTGGGAGGGGGGCCGTACCGATGGCAAAGATGAAGGTGATGACGCCGCGGCAGACCCTGCGCATCATCCTCCTGCCCCTGGTGGCGCCCCTCCCGCGGGCGGCGCTCCCGCCGCCGCTGCCGGTCCTGGCGAGCGACGACAGCGACACGTTGCTGGAGCTCCGCTGCGGCTGGTGCTGCAGGAACGCGGCCGACGAATCCATGCCTGCTTGCGCCTGGAGAGAGAGCACGCAGCAGCTCAAACCTCCAGCCGGCCCTGAATCCTTGCGATCGCGGGTGCGGCGGTGCGGTTGGGGAGGCCGGTGACGAGGAGCGAATTAATTGGCGGCGACGCAGGGGGTGGTGAGAGGAGAAGCGGTAGCAAAGCTGCAATGCAAAGGGGATGGATGGGCTGGACTAGTAGGTAGAGGAGAGGGTGGAGGAGTAGAGGAGGGGGGTGGTGGCTTTTATGGCGCCAACCAACCCGTCGCCGCTGCATTTATGCCGCGACGAGACGGGACGCGAGAGCGGCAGCCAAGCCAACGCTGCCTGCGTTGCGCTCCCCTGATCTGATCCCTTCCCTTCCGATGTCCTCCTCCTGGGCTCCCGGCCGTCGCCTACCTCTCGTCTGATCTGATTGATCTCCGCCGATCGCCGGCCGGCCACTGCAGCAGCTGACACAGCTGCTGTGCTGTGCGGTGAAGCAGACTCTCGCTCGCTCATGCTACGTACGGTCTGGTCCGGTCCGGTCGGTGGACCTCAGGCCTCAGCTCGCCTGCCGCGTGCGTCGCCGCCGTGTAGGCCGTAGCGCGGCGGCGGGGCTCTGCCGCCTGCTACGTAGAGTACGTGCGCGCGGCGAGGGAGATATTTTTGGCCGGGCGCGTGCACATGCATGCGTGTGCCGTGCAGCGTGCGCGGGGCCCACCCGCAGTTACCTCTTCGTCTTGCCAGCTAGGCAGGCTGTTCCTCACCGCGGGCCCCACCTCAGCTGCATTTGCATACGAGATACGGTAATCCAATCTGAATCCGTCAATTGCGCTCTGCTGCTGCTACACATCCGCGTGCGAGATGATGATGATGATGCACCAATTTATGGCGCCAACCAGCCTGAGTTTCCTGACTTCCCACCTTTGGACAAATTTGAATTCGACGACTATTCAGCTGGACGAATCGCGAATTGTCGAGGCCGGTTGTTTTCCTTAATTAAAAAAAAATCAGCTGGACGAAGCTGCCACTGATGGATGGATACACAAAAACAGATGATAGGCTATTCTTTCGAGAGAGAAAAAATGATCAACCTAGTGTATCCGAGTGTGAGAAAGGCAGACGGGAATCTCATACACGTTACCATGTTCGACAAGAAGAACAGCAATAACTACCCGGCGTAACCTTTACATATGAACAAAGCCAAACTCAATTTTCAGCATGTTAAGCTTAACGAACCGAGCTGAACTAGCTCGATATCAAACAAGCTATAATGAACCAAAACCGGCTCATCATCCACCCTATTACGTAATAACTCGAGCCAAAATAGTCGAGTGGAACCACAAAATTGCGCATTTTTCTAAATTTATTTGAGGATTTCACCAGCGCTATCTTTTCAACGGTAGGAGACATGCTCGTTGATAGTAAGACGTTAGCAATGACTTCATCAATCTAGAGTATTTATTATCGGCTCAGCCTTTCGAATGTGCTCGTAGAAGTAGAGTTGTGTGCAAATGTTCGCAGGGACGAATGTATGTACACTGCGTCTGTAACGTGTGATTCGAAAAAAAAAACATGACGTAAGGTGGCTCGAAAAAGGGAAAGGGCGGGTCCGGGTCAAAGATGGATCCATGGATGGGTACCCGTAACTGAAAGTTAGCACGGCGCCAATTGAATTTCAATTTTCGTTACCAAGAGGCTAATCCCAATCAATTTTCTGAAAGTTAGCCGTGACGCCTCTACGATTTCACGCCGATCGACGAACTCCGTATCGCCAGCCTGCTTCGAAAACGACGTGGCCAAGATTCCAAATAAATTCAGGTATTCGGCGGCGAATTATTACAAACACCAAAAAGAAAAGAAAAAGAAAAAGAGAGAAGAAATGCAGTACGTATTTGGTTGAGGATGTGTCGCTGTCGTCGCCCTAGCCCCTAGCTAGCTGTGACCAGGGATTAGCCAGTTAATCGGCGAGAACGATGCCTCATCGCCAACTGCTGCGATCAGTAACCAATGGATGACCCAGAGGGAACACGTGTAATCGTGTACGCAAAAGGGGCACGTACGGGCATCTGCACATTGCGGATAGGTACCTGTGGGCCAGTGAGGTGATGACTTGTACGTCCAAGGTCCTCTTTGAAAGAACAGCTTGTGTTAAATCAACTAAGACCAAAATAGGAAAACAGCGTTGCAGACGCGACAGAGCGAGTAACACCAAGGGCTTAAACGCAAACAACCACGCGTCCTGCGTAGTATTTCATGGACCGGAATTTTACGAGAGGAAGGTGATGAAAATAGGAATAAGGGTGCACACGTACGGATGTTAGCTTGCGAGCAATCCGTACGTTTGCATCAAGATGTCATGAACAAATCCTATAATAACCAAAATGTATGACTTTGCCTAATAATTTAATCAATATATTTTAACTTTTATAATACATTCTAATGATCTTAAGTTTATAACCACAAATAATATAATAAGATAAACGAATAGTTAAAATGTAAGTTGGAAGATCTTATCCTAGCCTATTTTTCTCTCCAGCTTCTCCATGTAAAACGGCTCCGGCTCCTCTCTAATGCTCCAGGTGTGGAGTTATTTTTGACCAAACTGTTTGACAGAGCCTCAGCTGGAGCCGCATGAGAAGCTGGAGCTGTAGCCCTGGGCCCTAATACTGCTCTACATTGATAGAAATCATAAATTAATTTATATATCCTGGGTTTCTGGATGGAAAGAAAATAAAATAGAAAGAGCAGATGGTATTGGAAACTGTCTGAGCAGGGTGCACGAGTCGTGGAGGTCCAGGAGACACGAGTACGTGAAGTCCATGCAAAATGCACACCTGCAGAGCGCTGGATCTACCACACCCCACAGGCCACAGGGTCGTGGTGTGTGGGCCTTTCAAGATTTTCTTTCGCATGGCTGGCTCGTCAGTCGTCAGAGCTACCATGCCATGCATTATTATTCCGGTTAATTCATTCACTGCTCCAGCGTCAATGGCCATGCACGGATGCACCTAACAAGTCAGTACTCCCAAGATCACACAGTACACATGCAATGCATGCACATGCCGTCTACTATTCACCATGCTTTGCTTATCTCTAGTTAAGAAAACTCTAGAAACATCTGGCAGCTAGTAGAAGCCAGAGCCCAATAACAAGTTGTCTCATTAGCACGCAAAGTTCCCAAATTATAGATCATTTTAATTATTATAAATACGTATATTTTAGTATATATTTTGAAAAATAAGTGTATATCTAGATGCATAGCAGAAGTTAGAATTTAGAAATATCAAAACGATCTATAATTTAGGATGGAAGGAGTACATGGTACGAGATCATAATAGTTAGAGAGAGGACCACGCCTACCTCGATCTCACTTGTTTGTCCTTACAATAGGGGAGGCAAAAGGGAAAAAAAAACCGAAAGACTTCTACTCCTCCTGAAAATATCTCCATAGCCAATTACTCTCCGCTGGCGGGGAAGCTCATATAATAATTACATGGCTAGCATTGCAGTTCAAACTCACTTATTGTAAATGTATTTAGGGTAGTACAAAACAAACTTACATATGCAAATTATATCGCCCTTTTTATCTTTTTAGGCTCTTTAACAATGGCAGTGGTAAGTAATTTATCAATATGTATACGTGCACTTTGTTTTTTTCCCTCTAATGAATGTATTAATTTCTATACATGGGTTTAATTTGCTGGAAAATTACTGAAGATAACATAATAGATGTTCGCAACGAATACTAACTCCAGTGTCAAATATCTAAGTTAATTTCAGCTTCGCGATAATTAAGAAAAACATTGTAGATTGGTAGTACTCCCGGGACACCCAAAGCAACTCTATACGTTCTCTATTTTTAAGAATTTTTTGTGGCATTCAAAAAGAAATGTAATGAAGTCACCTAACACATGTCTGTCCTTTGATAAGCCTACCTGACTTTATGAATAAATGCTTCTCTTTTGTTGGATCAATGAGAAGCTTGACTACAACAGCCCATCCACCCGTGAGCCGAAATAAAGAACTCGAGTGTACGAGTGATGCGTGAGCAGGTCACGTAGACGTAGGAAAGAAAATCACATGCTATCTGCTCGTGCAAAAGATAGAAACAAGAAATATCACGTGCGATCTTTTTTTCACCTGGAGACCATCTTTAAAATAAAAAAAAGCAGATGATTTTTTTAGAAGAATATCTCCATCTCAAAAATTATTATAACGTTTGTTAACGAATTAAGTTGCTCAATTGACTCCCACGGATTAATTTTTTTTTTTTACCGTTTTCTCGTGGGACACAGTAGGAAAGAAGGCAAAAAAAAAAACACAGAAACGGAGAGGTCAAAATGGGGGAGGGAGGAGAAGATCTTTTGTTTGGGCGACATGTTCACTGTTGTCTGTGGGAAAAGGAAGAAAAAAGCGCGGGCCAGGCCACAGTGCCAAATCCAAAATTTTCCAAGTACAAACTGCGGCAGCGAGTTAATGGTGATGGGCCGCGGTCGTGACGCCGGAGGGCCCACCGCATTCAATCGGGCCTTTCAAGATTGGCTGCCCCCCGGCGAGGGAGATGGGGACGACCGATCCCTCCCTACCATCGCAACCGAATTGAATGCCTCCCCGCGATCGATCATGAGATCGGCTGTCTGCCCTGCAAACTTTCAATTCCTAGCCCGATGATCGCCGTGGAAATCGGAGTCAGGCCTCGTGTTTTGATCGCTTCCACGATGCTTGCGTTTCAACAGTTTTGGTCGACATTTTGATGAGATGCTAAAACTACGTTTAAAAATAAGCCAAATCCAGCACGAAATTGAGCAAATGCCCTCCCTCAACTTTTGCAAAGAAACGGGTGCTGCTTGGAGCCATCATCCACCAACACGAGATTACACGTGTTGGGGCCTTGGGGGTGGCGGAAGGACGTGGCGAGTGACGTGGCGGATCTGGAAATTGTGATGATCTTTTTTTTTTTGATAATTAATTGTGATGATCTTCCTCTGCAGTTAACAATGTCCATTTTTTTTTAAGGGATGCGCATCAATATTGGTATGCCATGCTCGCTTTTCCATGTAACTTCGGCCCATCTGCGATCATTGTCAGCCCAATTATAGGCCCAGCTACCCAAACGTTATCCCTTCTTTCTCCAGTGCTCACCGATTCACCTCTCCACGCCAGCCCAATGGCAGCTGCGACGGCGCCGCCGCCGGCGGCAGCGATCGCCGCCACCTTCTCGGCGCTCCTACGCCGCCGTACCGTCCGTCCTTGCTACGCGAGATGCGTCTCCTCCAACGCGAGAGCCGAGGCGGCGGAGCCAGAGAGGCGGAGTGGAGGCCTCACTGGGACGCGCCTGGAGGAGGCCGTTCCCGCGGGGGAGGGGCGCTCGCGGGTCGACGCCTGGATATCGGCGCGGTTGGGCGGCGGGGGCGTCAGCCGTGCCCGCGTGCAGGCCAGTATCCGCGCGGGACTCGTCGCCGTCAATGGCCGCCCGGTCTCCAAGGTGTCATGGTTCTCCTCTCTCTGACCTTGCTAAATTCCTGCAAAGTTTGATCGTTGTGTTAGTACAACAATGAGATAATACTGCTAATTAAACAGTGGATGTGTAGCTTAAAGTAGAATTTCTTTCTCTTTTGTGTGGACGAAAAGTATATAACTTCTTATTTTGAGAGAAGATTGGCATGCTGAAAAATTCAAAAGTCATATGAGTTCGTGCAGCACCAGCTGTATTAGCTTACACTTGTTAGTTTGTTATATGGGTCTTTGTTTGTCTATCTCTATCGTACTTTAGTGTTTTAGCTGTGCCTTACGTTGTTGTGCTTCTCTTTGTGCATAGTAGGTTTCGCATATGGTGAAGGGAGGGGATCTGGTCAGTTGCACAGTGTCCGAGCTACAGCCGCTGAGGGCAGAGGCGGAGGATATCCCGCTAGACATTGTTTATGAAGATGACCATGTTCTTGTTGTGAACAAACCAGCTCATATGGTTGTTCACCCAGCGCCTGGAAATGCAAATGGCACCTTGGTCAATGCTATACTTCACCACTGCAGGATTTCTACGTTTACATGTCTGGCGCGCAATTCAACTGGCGATGAATGCCCGGATTCTTCAGATGACGATGTTGATGTATTTGATGTTGATCAATTTACTACTGAAGACGTTAGTTCGGAAGTGCGGAATGCTCTTGTGCGCCCTGGTATTGTGCACAGACTTGATAAGGGGACAAGTGGACTTCTTGTTGTTGCCAAGGTATTGAATCATCAATCCTGGCACTTCAAAAAGTTTGACGAAATCTGCACATGCTCGTAATTGCTACATGTTACTATGTTAAATTATTGTTTTTCGTTATGGATATAGTCCAGACTTATACTGAAGTCTCCCCCTTTTTGGACAGGATGAGCATTCCCATGCTCAATTAGCTGAACAGTTCAAGCTGCACACAATTCGTAGAGTATACATCAGTCTTACTTGTGGGGTACCTCATCCAAATTCTGGCAGGATTGAAGCGTCTATCGCACGTGATCCTAACAATAGGATTCGTATGATTGCTATAGCTGGATCAGGCCAGAGATATGCACGGCATGCTGCTAGTAGGTGATTCATGCTTGTTACTTGTGCCCTTTTATTTTGGTTCCATATATGATGTTGCCTCCCCAATGTTATTTCACTTGGGTAAAAATAAATCCCACTCTGGTATAATGATACTTTTGTACCATAAAGCTATTTGCTTCTTAGGATATTCGTAATCACTGCAACCAGTCTGTTTCAACTTCTTAATGATGACCGCTATGCAGTTACTGCTAGCAGGCAACAATGATGGCCTGGAAGTGCCCAGATCAAAATAGTCAAAGGCTGGGGGTGTTTGGATACTCGGTGCTAAACTTTAGCAGTGTCACATCGGATGTTCAAATGCTAATTAGGAGGACTAAACATGAGCTAATTATAAAACTAATTGCAGAACCCTGTGCTAATTCGCGAGATGAATCTATTAAGTCTAATTAATCCGTCATTAGCAAATGGTTACTGTAGCACCACATTGTCAAATCATGAACTAATTAGGCTTAATAGATTCGTCTCGCGAATTAGACTCCATCTGTGCAATTAGTTTTGTAATTAGCATATGTTTAATACTCCTAATTAACATCCAAACATCCGATGTGACAGGTGCTAAACTTTAATGGGTGTATCCAAACACCCCCTTAGTTGAATCCAATCATGACAAATGAATTTACATTTGCGCTGGTAGGTTCTCATGGCTGTGTGAAAGTTAATAAAAACCTTCATCTGCACAAATCAATATGTTAAGCAAAAAACCACAAATATAAAGTATCTTTCCAGAACTTTCTACCTGTTTAAGGTTCATGGCTTCATATAATTTGGCTCACTTGGGAATGTCAAAAAATCCTACAGGTACAAAGTAAGAGAGGTCTTTGCTGGTGGTGGATCCGCTCTAGTAGAATGGAGACTGGAGACAGGACGCACTCACCAGGTAATAATGTGTGGATATCATTTGGATGGGCAAATAACAGCTAGGGAAATACTCTCTTAAACATGGGGGTTTCACTTATTTTCATTGCTGATCTTGCACCTGCTGATTATCAGATCCGTGCGCATGCGAAGTATCTAGGGATCCCACTTCTTGGTGATGAAACATATGGAGGTACCAAAAGCATGGCACTGTCTCTTTTGAGGCCAAGAACTCCTTCAAAATATCATAGTGGGCTTTCGGATCTGATATCTAAAGTAGACAGGCCATGTCTTCATGCTGCATTGCTTGGGTAGGTATTCTACAATATGTTTCTTGTCTTTTGCACAGTTTCGAATGTGATTGTTGTTGTTTCCCCAGATTCAAGCATCCGCACTCAGGAAAGATCCTTGAATTCTCATGCCCCCCGCCAGATGATTTTACTGAGGTACTTGATGAATTGCGACGTGTTACATCAGCTGATGGACAAAATGGTGATGATGTTGTCCAATAACAATTTTGTGCCAAGGCAAAGTGAGCCAGGCAGTGATGTTTAGCGTATAGTGTGTCTGGTCCAAGGTCTGTCTTCAGGGCTATGTGGGCAGTGAGGCTGTCAATGGAAAGTAATTGATACGAACAACATCGTTGACAAAGCTACGCAGCAAGTTGCAACAATAATCTGGTCATAAGCAGTGCAAGTGCAGACACAAAAGACGACATACAACAGCATTTTCTATCTTCAGCAGCGCAAGTGTGCGATTGCAGATAGACTACAAGAAGCACGCACGGTAAATCTGATCAAATCAGGATGGTCACATCTGCTTCATAGATTTCAAGTCTCAACAGACTCATCAGAGACAGACATTCACATCATTTGGAGCATTCTGCTTGCAGCAGGTCTTGCATTCACCCTAGGAATAGGATTAAGTTTCATGGACAGTCTATATGCAGTTTGGTTTGCTGGTCTTATCTTGAGTTGTACTTTTACACATCATACAGCAGTTCCCCAAACATAAGTGCATACATGAAGGGGTGGGGGTATAGAGACTAGGCATAGAAGCAAAGTGGCAAGGCCAGCACAATGAGTTTGGATGGGACTAGGAGGTGTCATGAAATTTAGGTGGACGCGATGAGAGTGATTGCAATCCACCCCAAAACACGATCGATCTGTTGGCGATCCTGTTGTCCCAAGCAAGATGATCGAGTCATCTACCGCGCTGGGGTGTGTGCGGGCGACAGGGAGGGAGGCGGCTGCAGCGTCCGTGGGCGGCCGTGCTGACCGCATCGCCCGGCGGTGAGCAGACTCTTGGGATTGGGCGGCAATGGGAATAGCTTCCTGCAGCGAAGGAGACAATGTCGTGTCAAGTTTTGGTAAGGTCGCGCTGGGATCCAGACTCTGCTTGTGCATCTGCGATCAAGGTCGATGTCGGTCGTCCCAGGCCGTCGCGTGTCGAGCAAATCATAGCTTGTTATTATTCATCTATTTATTTGCTCTCGATCAATGAAAAAGGTTGCAGCACCGCTGTTTTCGCGTTGCGTTTGATGAATTCGTGGCCAAATTTAACGCAACGTTAATCTGCTAGATCTGTTGATGTCGCAGCTTAATCTGCTAGATGAAGTATCGGTCGATGAGCGTATCTTGGGTTGTTGCTTTTTATCCGTCGTCCACAGAGGACGCTTCCCAAGCGACACATGTTAAGGGGCAGAGGCATCACTCGTGACTATGGAAATCAAGAATGTGCTTGGATGGGCTTGGGATTAGGAGTCGTCGGAAATTCTAGTTGGATGGACGAAGCAGCTATGATTACCCAGCGCCATCCAACTAGCACCGTTCGGCCTCCCTGTGCTGTTCGTCGCGTGGAAGATGATGAGAGCTCCGTCGCCACACAAGGGACGAGTGAGATCACTGGATCCAGCACTTTGCTGTGCTGATGTCAAGAACACAAGTGTGGAATGGGCGAATCCAGTACTTTGCAGTGTTGAATGCTGATTAGCTTTCCGTTTTCTTTTTGAGCAGTTCAGCAAATTCATCGCCTTATATATATATATACTGCTGATCATTCATTGCCAGCTTTCCAGTTCATATGACATGAATCAGAAAACAAGTTTCAGTTTCTAGCAAGAAATTAAGAGAGGTATGGATTAGCTTACTGTTTCAGTTCATATGAGCTTCATCAAGCTGTTGTAAATGCAACCATACATTTGGCGATTACAATCTGGCGTGGGCTGGAGGCAGGGCAGGGGGGAAAAAGCAAATTTTAGTACCTAGTACCTAGGACTAGGAGCTATTCTTACAAGCCCAAAGTAAAGTTTTCATTACGTCCATTGCAAATTTCAATTGTCCCTCTGTATGCTGTCCTCTGTTGTATCACCATTGCTGTGGGTGGAGTTTGTTTCAGTTCCTCCATTATTTTCGCCTCGATTCCGATTCTAGTTCCATGATCAGAAACCTCGTGATCAGAAATCTCATCACCTATATGGAACATCAGAAATCTCGTCACCTATATGGAACATTAACATTTTCTTTAGAAGTATATGTAGTTGATTATGAGGTCTCGGGAACCTGCCGCGGTTTTGTTTTGGAAATGCTCAACGAAGCAAGCATACTGCCGTTATGAAAAGTACAGGTAGGCTACAACTTTTCAGAATATAATCGGGATAATTTGCAGCGGCGGATCGATGTATGGACATATACTCCACATGGATAGCGAAAACATCTCAAAGTTGTTCAATTTCTTGTTGCCACGCATCAAGCAAATGAACAAATGGAACGAAAATAATTGACATTAGCAACATTATTGGCGAAGCTGCAGCAAGTATCTAACTCCCAGCTGGATGGCCTCACAATAGTTTTTTTTACGAACCAGAGGAATTTATATTAAAAAAAATAAACCAACAACAAAGAAAATAACACCGGTCAGTTGGATTATAACATCAACCTACACCATACCATGCCAACGTACAACTCAAACTCAACTCAACCACACAACATCAGGCGGTTGGATTGGGACATCAATCGAATCTCTCTCAACTTTACCAAGTCGGATTGGGACATCGACACGAGCCACGACGAAAAACTCCACTCGATCGGATTGGGACATCATCCCGAGTCTTCACGAACTCTGCCCGGTCGGATTGGGACGTCGACGAGAGCCACCACACCACCAACGCCACATACTAGATCCTCTTTTTTTAGGAAAGAGAAAGAAAGGAAAAGAAAGAAAGCACCCGCTTGGAAGCAACCATCGTCGAAACAAGCCACGTTGCTAGAATTGCTTGACATCGTGTTCAAGAAGGTCATGACGCTGAAGACGTCACCGATGGCAGTCCAAACTGGTTTTGTTTTTCACGTCGCCAACCGCTTAGAAGCAACCATCACCAAAGCAACCATGAAGCCATGAAGTGCTTGAAGGGGTGGTGGCGCCGGGTGCTGGGGTTCCGTCCAAGCCACCCCGAGAGGAGCGACGTGGGGACAAAACTAGGTGCGGAAGGAATTTACAATAATCTTCTGATTTTTCACCATAATCGCGATCCAAAATAAAGGGTTTTATGAAAAAAATTATTTTCATACCACCTCTAATTTGGATCGTGATCAATAGTCGCGATCCACGGAATTTTATGTAGAACATTTTTCAAAGTGCCCTCCTGATTTGGATCCGATATTTTGCAAATAAGCCCAGCGCCATGAGATCTCTGCTCCTCCCCTCCTCCGACCACCCCGCCGGCGTCGACGACCGCCGCACCTCCCATTCGGCGCAATCGCAAGGCCCGTCCAACTGTTCAGCTTCCCTCCGCCAACCCTAGCACCAGCTTTTGGCTCTTCCCGTCCGGTGCAAAGGAGATTCGCCGGCTACGATGTACGGCTCCGTCGCCAACCCGCTCTCCCGGTGGAATGAAGATGGAATTGCGTCGAGTTGGTGCCAAGGCAATTGGAGATATGGGAAGCAGAAGCATGGAGTGCCCACGACAATTGCATCTGATATTAGGTTCCCTGCCGTCGACGGTGCTCGTCTGCTCGAAGATGCTACCAGTCCGGCTAGAAGGTCGTCAGGCAGCAGCTCTGATGAAAAGAAGCAGTAGCAGCAGCATGTTCAAAAAAGAAGATGAGAACAAGCTAGCCGAGAAGAAATATACGCTCCTTTTTATAGTGATCAGCTTGAATTTTTAACGGGGTGAAAACAAACGCTGCAAAAGAAAAAAAAGGCTTTAGCTGGCAGGGCTTTCTAAAAACATCGAGTCTGCGTCTGGATGTCGGCACATTCCTGAGTCGAGACTATACAGACAGTCAGAAATCTGCTACTCCTATATCCTGTCTTAGAACTTTAAAGAGTTCACACCCTAAAAATGCAGATGTCATAGTTATGCTTGTGACTGAATTCACACTTCAAAGTTGAGAATAGTAGGGAGCTTTTAGTGACACAACATTCTTGTGCTTCAGTTGTGGCACATCTATGCAGCACACGGACAAAGGAGAAGGTGGTAGTGTCGCCATTGTCCAGTGCAAGAAAATATGAAAAGATAACAGCACGAGGCAGAACTGCTGTAGAATTGCATGACACGAGCACCAAGTTCTTACACCTGCAGGTTGTGCTGTGGCTCACAACTATCTAGTCTTATGCGACTGACAAATATCTAGTCTTACAATTTTACACAAGCAAGATGTGCCAAACAGTGATCTGGTCTTTCTGTGTCAAAAGCATAGCTGAAGATACAGTAGCCGTGCCTAGCAATGAATCAGATGAATTCAGGATGGTCACTTCTGCTTCTTCGATTTCTTCGGCGGGTTCTTGACTAGTGCTTCACCCTCGTCATCAGATTCACCCTCAATTGACTCATCAGGGACATCGTTTGGAGCATTGTGCTTGGCGATGTATTCCTTGAGAATCACCATGCTCTTCTCCTTCATTGTGGCCAGCTGCTCGGATAGGATACCGCACTCAGAGCTGATGGCAAACGATTCTGCTCCAAGAACCAGGTTAGCCTTCACTCTTGGACCAAGACTAGCCTGCGCAGCGTTTGCTTGGCCTTCCATCACTGCAGTTCTGCAGGCAAAAATTGGACAACAAAGAGGTCAAAAAACAATGTTGGCTATGCCAATGAACCATTAATGACAGGAGTCGTCATATGAAGCAGGAACAAAGCATAAAAGTATCCTGCTGCATAAATTAGATGTCTTAACGAGTAAACAGGAACTATACACTAAGGTGAAATTAAATCATCAAGGCCAAATAGTAGTGCTTGGAGACTTCTCCAGGTTCTCTGCGTAGATGAAACTTAACAATTGTATATGCTCGCCTTATTGATAACTGAACACTGCTGATGCAGATAAATAAATTACTATCCTTTTTTTTAAGCAGCCAGCAGCATTACACTGCTTGGCATTTATTGATAGAGAATGCAATCAAAATTGTACAAACGAGACAAAGAAATAAATAAACTACTACATCCACTGAATTTGTTAAAACGTGGCAGATATTTCATATTTGCAGCTACAGCTAAATCTCCTCACTATCCGTTTAAAACTGCACGGAATCATGAACCTCAGCACAATCCCAGCTATTAGTTTGATGCTATGTTCATCTAAAGCATGATTCCGAATTCCCATCACCGTCCACATGGCACCATCTAGCAGACGGAGGATGGATACTACTCTTACAAGGCAAATGAACCTTGCATCAAGAGCCAAGCACTGCACAGTGCACACAGGTAAAGCTTCGGTCGCCAAACTTTCCCTTGTAGCTAAAGACATCTATCCGAAATTTCGCTACCATCTACCAAAGTTCCAAGCAAAAACCGCACCATCCAATCGGTTACTCGTGCAGAATCTCAGCCTAATTTTTACTGCACGGAGGAGGACCACTGTTGGGAGCAGGAGTTACAAACCGTGGGCGCCGGGCGCCGGCAGTTGCAGGAGGGGGATCCAAGGAGGGTCAAGCCACCGGAGCGCCCGCGACGGAGGCACGGGCCGAGCGGGCGCCAGCGGCCGGCGTCTCGGCGGGAGCCCGGAGTTACTGGCGGCCGGCGGTGGGGAGGAGGGTTTGGGGGAACGGGGAGGAGAGGAGCCGAGCAGACAGCTGCGGTGGAACGTGGAGGAGAGAGCAGGGTGGATGGGCCTTCCAATTATTTGGGCCGAGTGCTGTTAACAGGCCGACAATTACTGAATGGGCTATCTACTGTATACTAATGGGCCTAATCCTTCCTTCACACAACAACCCTTTTCTTCTAGACAATAACGATGGGCCGAAAAAGCTCGCTAAGGTAGGTATTCTCTGTTCTGTCTAGTTCAGTTTCTTTTTTCTTCCTTTTGCTGTTGTATAAAAATGGTTTCCAGAAGATTTGAAAAGAAGCCGAGTTGACAATGAGACGACCGCACTTGCTTATTTTACCCTCCCGCCATGATTCGGTCCTCCGCTTGCTTTGGAACATGTTCAGAGCACTGCACAAACGCACTCCTGAGACCTGATCAGTCTTAGCTAGCTCCCACAATGGATTCAGAGGCTGCCTTTTTTTTATTTCTTTGTTCTGAAAGAACATTCAGGAGCAGCCTAACAAAGTGAAAGTGGTGACCAGCCACTGCCTGCTCAATCACTCATCACTTCACTGAGTTTTAGCTGCATCTATTCTCTCTCAGCTCACTCATGGACTTTCCCCTGCTCTGTGCCTCTGGCAGCACTGCACTGCTAATCTGCTAATGCAACGGATGGACACCGTTTTATTGGGATTGTTAAGTAGGCTTTGAGGCCATTAGTGCGATTCGATTCTACCAGAACTGCACTTGTTTAGTGATTGACTTGTCCGGCTTACTGGCTGATCCGAGAGGCTTTATCAGCTGCAAACAAAGCTGCCTCTGCCCCTGCAGGCAGCAGCACATGGATAGGATAGGGGTAGCAACGCAATGAGCAGCAGGGAGATAGCCTTTCTCTCCATCGATCGATCGTGCGCGCCATCGACACATGCGTTCATTAGATGCTACGGAAAGAATAGTAATTAGGAACTGGTTGTTAATTGGAGTACCGACAAATTAAAGGAGAGAGGTAATGGAGAACAGGAAGCAGTGGTATAGGAATGTTCTCCAGGTTAAAGAAAGAGAGAATTTTCTATTTGGCACTTATAATCAAAAAATTTTCCTTCCTCATTGACGCTGACTTGAACTTTAGTTCCTCATTTGATACTCCCATTTATTCCGTCCATGAATTCGGGTGACTAGTAACCAAAACAACATCTAAATCACCTCTAAAATTCATGACATTTTTCGCAGTGATATAAAAGATATAAAGATGAACTCATTTTTAAAAAAACACATATATATCATTTAAAATCTTTAAACTAAAATTCACCAAAATACACTACTTTTAAAAATTATGTGAATTTTTAGAGCATAAAAATAATTTCCAAAAATTACATAAAAACACTAGAGTCATCAGTGTCACAGGTTACTGATACACGCAGTAGCACACTTGTGTTCGGCTGCCAGGTCAGGTCAACCGGCGCAAAAGCGATGCCCCGGCCTTACCTGCTTTGCTTTGGCTTTACGCGACGACCAAGCAGAGAGGAGAGCAGTTGATGAGGCCGGCCACGCCTTCAGTTCAGGCCTTCAGGGCCATAGCGGGCTGCTGCCTCAGGTCAGGCAGGCCAGGGCAGGCCTAGAGATGGTGTAGGGCCAGCGGCAGTAGAGCCCTGCCGCCCGTAGCACACATGCATGCAACGCCAACGCAACAAGCATTGCAGGCAGCCAGGCAGCAGTGCCATCTGGCCTGCAGGAAGATCGGAAAAGAAAACTTTTTCAAACTTTCCTTCCACCCTGGCCGTGCGATCTGGATGGAGCATGGAAGCGATGGGGCAATGGACGGCAGGGACCGAGAGAGAAAGGGCTACAGCTCTGGTATCCTCTGCGTGGGCGAGCTCTGCAGACACACCTGTGTGTGTGGGTAACGAATGTCCTTGGCAACAACGGAACGGAGCACAATCCTGCATTCTGCAGCGTTGCGCTTTTCTTCATCAGTCTGAAGGTGAAGCATGCCGGATGTGTTGCTGAACTCGTGAGCCTGAATGGGCAGATCAAATGTTTTTGGGTTTAATTCATGAGCTGAATTTGGACGATCCATCACCGATGCTGCAGCACTACTACAGCAGAGATGGACAAACCATGTGTTGTTCAGTCTGAAGCTGAAGCATACCTGGACAGCCAAATCAAATGTTTTTTGCATTTTTGAGCTGAATTTGGATCCACTCCATCACAGATCTCCACTGCATGATGAGGAGGGAGTGCATGCACATGCTGACATGCAGGTGCAGCATCACTGCATCAGGAGGTCAGGGAGGAGCTTGGTCACCGTGAGTTCAGACTCGAAGAGGAGCAGAGCAGATGTACTGTCAGGGAGCGGGACCAGGAGGATCGTCCTTGCTGGCTCGCAAGCCACAAAACACACACACACACAGCTTTCTGTCCTACTCCACGCGACACAACAGAAAGGAGGAGGAGGCCTCGCAAAGTAGCTGAATCCAAAAGGCCCCGTTGAAACTTCCCCGGCTTCCCATGGGCCTACAGGAGCCCAGATCCTTTCTGAAAATGCCCAGAAATGCTAAAAAGCTCTTCTGGGAATGAGCCTTTTGCCAATATAGGAAGCTCTTCTGGGCGAAGCAAAAGCTGGAGCCTGCGATAGGCTGCCGCAGCTGCTAGCCAAGCTGAGGCTCAGTTGGGCGTCGCCACGTCCAGCATCGCGAGCCCTGTCAGCGGGCAAAGGAAGAGGCCGACTTAGGTGGAGAAGAAGAATCTGACAGGTGGGACCAGGGGTAAAACAGTCGCCGTGGTTGGTATAGCGAAGTAGCAGCGTTTCAAATGGCAAATAGGCGAAGGCAATCTTTGGAGTGGTAAATGAACGAAGCCAGTTCTTTGACTGGCAAATCGGCAAAAAGCTATCTGGGAATTCACCTTCTTCTATTTCCAGATGTGAACCGCTGTTCGCGTCGTAAACATGCTTTGGATACGAATTCTTGTGCAAATCCTGTTCACGAAAATGCAAAGGATGCGGAATGGCGCGTGTTGAAACTGCCTGGCAGCCTCTGCAATCTGATGATCCAGTGGAGCCAGAGCACAGAGCACAGAGCCCAGAGCCCAGAGCCCAGAGCCGGAGCCTCTGGATCTACTGCGCTACGACGTTGATGCAGCAGAGAGCGGCAGCAATGGCGAATTGATGCGGCGCGTCCCGTCACGTCCCCTCCGGCTCCGGCTCCGGCCCCGTCCCGTCCCGTCCGCCCACAAAACCAGAAGCCGTCACCCTCTGACACCGCACACCGTCAGCCTTCCTCTCCCTCCTGTCCCGGCCTTTGACCCGGCATCGGCAACGTATCCTGAACAGAACAGGCCGGCCTTGCCAACATTTTGGTAGGCAACCAGGGAAGCCAACCCAAGAGCAAGAGATCACTTGCCATTGCCTAAACCCATAGAGCATGGCCGCTGGATTCGCCGGCTGAGCTCGGCCGCCGGTGGAGACAGTGGAGAGGGGATTCCATATGCTCATTCCCTCCTCCACCACCGCCTCCCACCTTTTATCCCCACGTCCCGCTCGCCACCGCGCCGCACCCGCAGCCACGATGCCTCCCCCACTCCCGCTTCCCGTCCTCCTCCTCTTCCTCCTCCTTCCCGCCTCCGCCTCCGCCTCGCCGGAGCGGGACGCCTACGCGCTAGCCAGGCTCAAGGCGGCGCTCGTCCCTTCCACCACCTCATCTCTCCCAACCCCCCGCGCGCTCGCCGACTGGGACCCGGCCGCGTCCCCGCCCGCGCACTGCGCCTTCTCGGGCGTCACCTGCGACCCCGCCACGTCCCGCGTCGTCGCCATCAACCTCACCGCCGTCCCGCTCCACGGCGGCACGCTCCCGCCCGAGGTCGCGCTGCTCGACGCGCTCGCCAACCTCACCGTCGCCGCATGCTCCCTCCCCGGCCGCGTCCCGCCGTCGCTCGCCTCCATGCCCGCGCTCCGCCACCTCAACCTCTCAAACAACAACCTCACCGGCACGTTCCCGGCGCCTGCTGCCCCCTCCTCCTCCGACGAGCAGCCCTACTTCCCCGTCCTCGAGCTCATCGACATGTACAACAACAACCTCTCCGGCCCGCTCCCACCGTTCGGCCCGCGCCACGCCGGACTCCGCTACCTCCACCTCGGCGGCAACTACTTCAACGGCTCCATCCCGGACTCATTCGGCGACCTCGCCGCGCTCCAGTACCTGGGTCTCAACGGCAACTGGCTCACCGGCCGGGTGCCCCCCTCGCTCGGCCGCCTGACGCGGCTCCGGGAGATGTACATCGGCTACTACAACCAGTACACCGGCGGCGTCCCGCCCGAGTTCGGTGACCTCCGCTCGCTCGTACGCCTCGACATCAGCAGCTGCAACCTCACGGGCCCCGTCCCGCCGGAGCTCGCGCGGCTCACCCAGCTCGACACGCTCTTCCTCTCCATCAACCAGCTCACCGGCGAGATACCGCCGGAGCTCGGCGACCTCACCAGCCTCCAGTCGCTAGACCTCTCCATCAACGAGCTGTCCGGTGAGATACCCAGCAGCTTCGCCAACCTCGCCGGCAGCCTCAAGCTCCTCAACCTCTTCCGGAACCACCTCCGCGGCGAGATACCGGAGTTCCTCGGCGGCTTCCTGCATCTCGAGGTGCTGCAGGTGTGGGACAACAACCTCACCGGACACCTCCCGGCCGCGCTCGGCAGGAACGGCCGCCTCAAGAACCTCGACGTCACCGGCAACCACCTCACCGGCACCATACCGCCGGACCTCTGCGCGGGGCGGAAGCTCGAGATGCTCGTGCTCATGGAGAACGGCTTCTTCGGCAACATCCCCGACTCCCTCGGCGACTGCAAGACGCTCAAGCGCGTTCGCCTGGGCAAGAACTTCCTCACCGGCCCCGTGCCGGCTGGGCTCTTCTACCTCCCCAAGGCGGACATGGTGGAGCTCACCGATAACCTGCTCACCGGCGAGCTCCCGGACCTGATCGGCGGCGACAAGATGACCATGCTGATGCTAGGGAACAACGGGATCGGCGGCCGCATTCCGCCGTCTATCGGCAACCTCCCTGCGCTGCAGACGCTGTCCCTCGAGTCGAACAACTTCTCCGGGCCCTTGCCGCCGGAGATCGGCAAGCTCAGGAACCTCACCAGGCTCAACGTCAGCGGCAACGCGCTCACCGGAGGCATCCCGCTGGAGCTCATGGGGTGCGGCTCCATCGGCGCCATCGACCTCAGCCGGAACGACCTCACCGGCGAGATACCGGACGCCATCACGTCGCTCAAGATCCTGTGCACGCTGAACGTGTCCAGGAACAGGCTGTCCGGCGAGCTCCCGCCGGCGATGCCCAACATGACGAGCCTCACCACGCTGGACGTCTCCTACAACCTGCTGTCGGGCCCCGTGCCGATGCAGGGCCAGTTCTTGGTGTTCAACGAGAGCTCGTTCGCCGGCAACCCCGGCCTGTGCGGCGCCCCCTTCGCCGACGCCTGCCCTCCTTCCGCCGGCGGCTCGGGCTCGCCGTTCTCCCTGCGGCGGTGGGACTCGAAGAAGATGCTGGTGTGGCTCGTCGTCGTGTTCGCCTTCCTGATCATGGCGTTCCTCGGCGCGAGGAAGGGGTGCGAGGCGTGGCGGGAGGCGGCGCGGCGGCGGTCGGGGGCCTGGAAGATGACCGCGTTTCAGAAGCTGGACTTCTCGGCGGACGACGTGGTGGAGTGCCTTCGGGAGGACAACATCATCGGCAAGGGTGGCGCCGGGATCGTGTACCACGGCGTGACGCACGGCGGGACGGAGCTGGCGATCAAGCGGCTCGTCGGGCGGGGCTGCGGCGACCACGACCGCGGGTTCACGGCGGAGGTGACGACGCTGGGGCGCATCCGGCACCGCAACATCGTGCGGCTGCTGGGCTTCGTCTCCAACAGGGAGGCCAACCTGCTGCTCTACGAGTACATGCCCAACGGGTCCCTCGGCGAGATGCTGCACGGCGGCAAGGGCGGCCACCTCGGGTGGGAGGCCAGGGCGCGCGTCGCAGCGGAGGCGGCGTGCGGGCTCTGCTACCTCCACCACGACTGCGCGCCCAGGATCATCCACCGCGATGTCAAGTCCAACAACATCCTGCTCGACTCCGCCTTCGAGGCGCACGTCGCCGACTTCGGCCTAGCCAAGTTCCTCGGCGGCGGAGGCGGCGGCGCAACCTCCGAGTGCATGTCTGCCATCGCCGGATCCTACGGCTACATCGCGCCAGGTGAACCAGCCTTCTCTGGAACTTGCTGCAGAGCCATGCACTTGCACTGCACAAAGGGATACAAAAACACTAAAAAATCAATCTTTGATGTTCGATAGTCTGCTTTACCCGATGAAAAATTGCAATCTTTTCTGTGCTCGAGTAGTGAATGGGACAAATTTTAGGAGTACGTAATAAAAACTGCAACTCTTGCTTTACCACTGGAGGGGCCTGTACTGCTTGCACGCTGTTTGTACTAGCATTCTGGCATTCTGCATAACTTTTAGCCACTGGAGGGGGTGTTTGGAAGATAGGGGCTAAATTTTAGCCCCTGTCACATCGTATGTTTGGACACTAATTAGAAGTATTAAACGTAGTTTAATTACAAAACTAATTGCACAACTCCTAGGCTAAATCGTGAGACGAATCTATTAAACCTAATTAGTCCATGATTTGACAATGTGGTGTTACAGTAACCATTCGCTAATGATGGATTAATTAGGCTTAATAGATTCGTCTCGTGATTTAGCCTAGGGGTTCTGCTATTAGTTTTGTAATTAGCTCATGTTTAATCCTCCTAATTAGCATCCGAACATCCGACGTGATAGGGCTAAAGTTTAGCCCTTGGTATCCAAACACCCATATAGTCAACTGGAGAGATGACAAAAGCTGCGTGCCTCGGATCAAAAATGAAACGGAAACTTTTCCAGAGTCACATCATAGTACACTGTACACTACCACATCTTGCTGTTGCAACTTGCATTCTTGCAATGCATGACTGTAGTAGACTGTAGCACTGCTGATAAACAGACAGCGATTAATATAATCAGTGTCATGTTCCACCTCTGTTTCTTGGATTCTAGCGTGGATTTGGCATGTCCTAGAAGCAGATCTTGTTGCCATCTGAGAGGTCAATGGGGGGACACTAGCTGTAAGACAAACCCTGCCTTTGGATTAGAGGATTCAGGATTGGGCATTCTGGTGCAGTGCTTGTGCTGTTCATTTGTTTTGTTGTTTATAGCCTTGTGGGCCTTTGGGCAAATTGATCCGACAGAGATGAAGAGCTTCTCTCCATTGCTGCTCCATGCCTGGAGCAGATCTGCCCATGTCTTGACTTTGTCAGATCCCCTCATAAATCTGTCGGCTTTTGTTCATTGTTGCTCCTGCAGTAATTTTGTTCCCTTATCTTTGGAGTGAGTCTGATCTCCATGGATGGGTAGGGAGATTTGGAGTGTTGGACAATAGTAAATTGAAATCAGCACCTGCTCATAGGAAATTGTACTAATTTCTTCAAATGATGAAATGTTATTGATCCATCACCCTTATCATCCTCTTGCTTTGCAGAGTATGCCTACACCCTCCGCGTGGACGAGAAGAGCGACGTGTACAGCTTCGGCGTGGTGCTGCTGGAGCTCATCACGGGTCGGCGCCCCGTCGGCAGCTTCGGCGACGGCGTGGACATCGTGCACTGGGTCCGGAAGGTGACGGCGGAGCTCCCGGACACGTCGGACGCGGCGGCGGTGCTGGCGGTGGCCGACCGCCGGCTGGCCCCGGAGCCGGTGGCGCTGGTCGTGGACCTGTACAAGGTGGCCATGGCGTGCGTGGAGGAGGCCAGCACGGCCCGGCCCACCATGCGCGAGGTCGTGCACATGCTCTCCAACTCCGCCGCGGCCCAGCTACAGCCCGGCGACGAGCTCCACGCCTTCTGACTGCTGAACCCGGCTTTAGCCCTCCGATCAACGAACGGTATGGATGGTTTGGGGTTGGTTAATGTACGCGCTTAGCCGCTAATTTTGGGTTTTTGCCTGGTGCTTGCGATGGATTATGTGTAGAATAACAACCAGCAGGTGGATGATGGCTACTCCTAGGCCTGGAAGGTGCAGGTTAGCTAGCGTTCTTGTCGCAACAATGCCATTGGCTATCCTATCCCAATGGCTGAATTGGATGAATATGTGCATATAGTAAAGTTGAAGTTGAAATATCTCCATGATCATTTAAAGCAATCACAATTCCTTGTCATGTTCTATCTTTTCGTTTCGAAACTTGAGGACGGAATCCCAAAAGACAAACGAATCGAATGTTTGTACCAAAGGTGGTGGTCAGTATCGTGGCGCGCATGCATCCATCAGTGGATGGCTGCAGAACCGCATCTGAGCCTGAGCTACCAAAGTCTTTTTCGATCGTCTTTATTCTGCTTTCGCTTATCTGACCTGACTCGGGCCTGTAATGGATGATCTGTTTCGGTGCGTCGTTGCTCATTGCCCATGCAACTGAGACGGCATATATTCCCTGCCTGCCGCCGCTTTGGTTATTCGAGATGGCTTCTTGTAAAAGTTCTTCCGTTTTCTTCAGTTTTTGAGAGAGATGTTTGATTTTCTTTTTCTTTTTTTCCAAGCGAAAGGAGGTGATGTTGTGATGAAAGTTTAAAGGCATGATAGATGCAAGGTGTAAAAGAAGTAGGAATCAGAATGTTATCGTGGGAGACGAAATGGGCTGGGCATCTCCATGGCCTGCCGAAAATAAGTCCAGATCATAGTAAAATACAGTAACTTTGTAGACAAGCTGACCTGACAGCAGACCAACGAAAAAGAAAGAAAAACAAATACTATGGTCCTGTTTGGCATGGCTCCAACTCCGGGTGGAGCTGCTCCACTTCAGAACTTCACATGGAGCTCAGCTTTGGGCGTCAACGTGCGACAAGCGTGGTAAATATTTTTTATTAGGATATATATTTTTGCAACACTAAAATAAAAAATAAAAAAATAAAAAAAATTCCTAGGGAGGACACTTCCGCTTGGGCTTTGGCCTCGCGCAAGGAAAAGAAAGATGCTATCGGCCTCTTGGGCCTTGGCCTCAAAGTTGCTTCCTCCAGGAGGAAAAAACCTCCATGACCTGGCGCCGACCAGAGTCACGCTCACGCGTACGTTAGACTGCATCCATGGCCCACTCGTCAGAAAGATAGAAACAGTCCACTGCTGCTATTGGAGATCGAGTCTCCACGTGGGGCGGTCCTGCCTTGCACGCCTCCCAACCCTCAACGAAACTTACCGGTAACCACTCACCGACAGGTAGGCCCACAGCAAGGCTGGAACCCCAGGGACAAGCACATTCGGCCCCACAAGTCATCGACAGCGGAGCGCGTCCCCTTCAAGTAGCTAACCACCCCAACCGCAGCACGGGGGCCCATCCTCCTCAACCGCGTGGACCCCACCCTTCCCTCCCATCGACCCCGTCGCCACGTACGCGGCCGGAGCGCCCCTATACAAGCGCCACGTCGCCGGAGCGCCGTCGCCGCGTTCCCCACGGCTCTTCCTCCTCCGGCGAGCTATAAATCCCTCCCGCCGACGCAATCCCCATGGCATCACCGCACGGTTACTCATGCTCCTCCTCCTCCGCGAACCCTAACAACCCTTGGCCCGCCCCCTCCGCGCCGCCGCTGTACCCGACACTCACCATGGCCGACCTCGCGCCCGTCGAGATAGGGCCCGTCTCGTCGCCGACCGCGGGCGAGGACACCGGGCCCCCGCCGTCCGAGGACGTCCTCCTCCGGATCCCCGGCGCGCAGCTCCACCTCATCGACCGCAGCCGGAGCCACCCGCTCGCCGCCGGCGACCTCTCCCTCCTCCGCATCCGCTCCGGCGACACCAACCTCGCCGCCATCGCGCTCCTGGACCCGGTACAGTGGCCGCTCGCGCGGGACGTCGCCGCGGTCAAGCTCGACCCCTGCCACTACTCATTCTCCCTCACCGTGCCGGTCTCCGCCGACGACCCCAACCCTGACCCGCTCCACTACGGCCTCACGCTCTCCCACCCCGACGCGCGCCTCGACGGCCTCCTCGCCACGTACACCAGCTTCTCCGTCCACTCCGTGGTTGGGACCAAGGAGTTGGAGAGCAGGGTGCGCGACGAGGTCGAGGCCGCGGCGTACTGGACGGCGGTGGCGCCAAATGTGGAGGAGTACGGCGGGAAGGTGGCGAGGGCCATCGCCACGGGCGCCGAGCACCTGGCCAAGGGGATACTCTGGTGCGGGGAGGTGACGGTGGACAGGCTCCGTTGGGGAAATGAGGTCCTCAGGAAGAGGATGCAGCCTGGCGACGCCAACGCCGAGGTCAGCCCCGAGATGCTCAGGCGGATCAAAAGGTAATGCCTGTCCCTGTTGTTTCCATATCAAATGTCCTTCTGCTATATCTGTGCAGTATTCATGATGCGGGCGTGCTTGGTTGCTGGCCATGAAAAGCCACGCCACAGATTGTGGCGGATGTGGCGGTCTTTTTTGCCGCCACAGATTGTGGCGTGGCTTTTGGTGGCCACCAACCAAGCTCTTGATTAAGCATTTCGGTATGGTGTATTCTAGATATAGCTTGATTCCTTGTTTTTGTCATATAGATAGAAAAGGCTGTTAATTCCATAAAATTTCTGCAGTGATACCCAATGAAATTGGCATAGCAATTTGTATTTTGGAGGGGGTTTTGCAAATGGACTAAACCGCTGGCCATCAATATGATGTTCAAATGGAAATGTTGTTTCTGAACTTGTAATGGCTTGGCAGAGTAGTGTAGTGTCCGAGACAAAATGTTAGCATGATACTGTATAAGTGTATAGCCTATTAATATAGGAGTTAAACTTGTATCGTGAGCATTTTCAAAATGAAAAGTCACCAGTATCAGCATATCAGTAGTGTATTATCTCATTTCTGGATATCTTTACAGGTTTGGATAATTTTACATTTCTTTTTAAAAATTGGACACCAATAGTTTGGGCATATTATGTGAGAATTCTCTCTCTGAGCTCTAAGATTTAAGACAGATTTTAAGCTGCTTGCTTCTTTTAAAAAAAGATTCATGCTTACAATTGCTTGCAGGGCCAAGAAGGTGACCCAAATGTCTGAGAAAGTGGCAACTGGAATTTTATCCGGAGTTGTGAAGGTCACTGGCTATTTCACAAGCTCATTTGCCAACTCGAAAGCTGGCAAGAAGTTTTTCAACCTATTGCCTGGAGAAATTGTTCTTGCTTCACTTGATGGATTTGGTACGTGTTGTTTACTGTGTCAGTTTTATCTGTATCAACATTTGCGGTAAGATCAGGTGTCTGTGTGGCACTATTGATCTATTCCATGTAGGGATGCAAGTGGTAACATCAATGGGTACTTCTGGGTCACTTTTAAAATCTGGATTAGTTCAATTAAATGAGTCCTGGGAGAAAGCAAAACTTGCATCCCTAATTCCATGGCAATTTTATATTGATGCAAAGACGATACCCGCCTAGCATAAGTTAAACAAACTATCATTGTTCTGAACTTTGCTTATTTTACCTAGAAAGCATTTGTCTCATATGACAGCATAAATTATTTTTTTGTTGAGCTATCTCTAGTCTGGATGTGTGGGTAAAGCCTTACTACTTTGTCTCTCAATAAGTAGCGAACGGAAGGATGCCTTGTGTGCCCCTTAGTGGTCTTATCTAGGTCACAAATTCACAATGTGGTTTTATGGACAGAAATCTCACTGGTATGAAGTGCAGTAGTGTAAGGATAACTTGATTTCGGAAGTCAAGTGGCCGTTGTTGCTGTCCGTGTATTTCAACCATTTTTTCATCCACACAGCAGTAGTCATTTTGCAGTTCTCTACTTCAAATGGTGAATCAGCTGATGCTTGTTCATATTTGGTGATACTGATCAGCTGCTAAAATCTTGTGTTAATGGACTCACAGCAAGTGTGTGTTGGTTTCAATACAGCCATACACTGGTGATGTTCTGTAGTCAACATCATCATTCCCTTCGCAGATGGAATTTGGCTATTTTTACTCTGAATGCTCTGAATTCTCTCCTTGTCACCATGCTTCATGATAGGATAATAATAAGTTCAAATTCAGGAAAAAGTTGTTAATTTCAACTGATCTTTGTGTCCCATGCAGCTAAAAATTAGTTTTGGTTGTAGCACAAGAAGTTTCAGCCATGTAGTCCTGACTGAACCGTGACTTTGACGTGCTTTGTTACATATTCGTTTTGTTCTTCATCTGCTCTGTTTCGCTGACATTTCTTGTGCTGGTGTTGTACAGGGAAGATCTGTGACGCCGTAGAAGTGTCTGGGAAGAATGTTCTGTCCACATCATCAACTGTGACGACCGGGCTCGTATCTCACAAGTACTGTGCTATTCTCTACCGCAAATTCATTTCCTACAATCAAGAATAGCAAGCACTTCCAACCTTATCGACTCTGAATCTGTGTTGTGCAGGTACGGTGACAAAGCTGCCGCTGCAACCAACGAAGGGCTGGACGCCGCCGGCCACGCCATCGGGACGGCGTGGGCCGTGTTCAAGATCCGGCAGGCCTTGAATCCGAAGAGCGTTCTGAAACCCACGGCGCTGGCCAAGTCGACCATCAAGGCCAATGTTGCTGAAGTTCGTGCCAAGCGCAGCAAGTAGTTCACCTTTGTAGCTGTACTGATCATGAGAAGCATGTTCACCGAGAGGCGAAAGATGTTTCAGGCCCAAAGCAAGCTTTTTATGAATGCTTCCGTTTTGCCACGACTGTCGGACGCACTGCTGCTGTCAGTAGCAGCAGCGTTTGCTTGTAAATTTGTATGCTGAAAACAAGAGCTTGCTGCCTTACAAGTGATGGTGTGCTTTTCATGGCAATGTGCTAAAAGCTTACTGAATCCTGGACTGTCAGAGACACTTGCAAAGTTGTTTGTCAGCTCTGGTTTGAAATGTCATGTGAAAACTAGAGTGAAGGCTGCAATCAGCACAAACTAAAAAAACACCGGCTGATTGGAAGGAGTCAGGCAAAAATAGATGGTTTCGTATGGAAAGACAAAACAAAATCCCAAAAGAGCTTAAATTAGCGTGGCTGGATGCATTGACTGATACACGGCAAAATCTCGTAATAAACACCACGAAATTCCTAAGATCTACTCATTGTACTTGTTCAACGAGGGAGCTCGAGAGGAATCGCGACTTGGCTTTGTAACAATCATGATGATTTGCATACAGTCACTTTCCAAGAAAAAAAGATTTGCATACAGTACATGGTGAAAGTGAGCCTACGGTCCACGTTCACCAACCGAGTCCACCACTCATTTTGGGCTCCATGGGCCCCCAGCACTTGTAGGCTCGGGGGATTCCTCTTCCTCTCCCCGCCGCCCAACGCGCCGAACACGTCCCCGTCCAGATCCATCCATCCTTCCCAAATCCCAACTCCGTCCTCCCTCCCCCCCCACGCCCTACCCCACGACTCCACCTCTCTTCCACTCACCTCTCTCGTCGTTGCTGCCGCCCGCCGCCCTCCTCGCCCCGCCGGACTGGCGCGCGGCGGAGACCCTCCCGGTGCCTGGATTGACTTCTCCCGTCGCTGCTAGGTAAGGAATCCCTACCTCGCTTGTTCCTTCCGTTCGTCGTTGATAGAATCCGTTCGTCGCTGCGATGAGCCCTTCAGTCCGAAATTTCTACTCTCAACATGCTCCAATGTGCCAGAAATTTATATGCTGTGCGCTCTTGAGCCCGAAATTTCTACACTCGCAGCTTGAGTATCCACTTTGTTGTGAATTGATATGCTGCGCCTGTGTAGTATGTACTGTATTTTTTTTTCTAACTGAACCACCATGCAACAGTTTATATTCGCCCCAAGTTTAAGTTAGTACTGATTTGACCCCACTGTAATATTCTAGTATTCGTTTAGTGCTAAAGCATCTGATTCTGCTGTTACCAGGCGTGTTCTCGACTGCTAGCTGCAGCAATGGACGATGGGGACCTTGATTTCTCGAACCCTGACACCTTCCTTTGCCCGGCCATCGGCAACGATCCCCCAAGCAGCTGCTCCATGGACAGCTACTTTGATGACATCCTGAAGGATACCGAGCACCATGCCTGCACCCACACCCACACCTGCAACCCGCCGGTCCACGACCATTCGCACACCCACACCTGCGTCCATGTCCACACCAAGATCGTTGCGGCTTCGCCCGACGCCGCCGAGACCGCGGAGTCGCCGTCCGAGAACAACGCCTCCAAGAAGCGCCCGTCCGGTAACCGGGCCGCGGTGAGGAAGTACCGGGAAAAGAAGAAGGCTCACACGGCGTCGTTGGAGGAAGAGGTGGTCCATTTGAGGGCTTTGAACCAGCAGCTCATGAAGAAGCTCCAGAATCACGCCGCGCTTGAGGCGGAGGTAGCCAGGCTTCGCTGCCTTCTCGTTGATATCAGAGGGAGGATTGAAGGGGAGATTGGTGCTTTCCCTTATCAGAGGCCAGTCAAGAACATCGATTTGGTGTCTAGTGTTGACCAGGGAAGCTTCCTTGGTGGTGCCCAGATTACCAACTCCTGTGATTTCAGATGCAATGATCAGATGTATTGCAATCCTGGAATGCAGGGGGCTATGAATGCTCAAGTATTGGGTCAAGGTGCCTGCGATATTGCGAATATCCAATGCATGGGAAGTCCGAAGTCTGGATCCACAAAGCTACCTGTCTGTGGGGGTATGGACGCAGTACCTGCTGGGTGTTTGCCAAATGTTGAAAAGAAGTGAAGGTAACTCACTAGCCTCCATAAATCACCTGCAGCTGGTTAATACTATTTCCCATGCTAGCTTTCCGTTATCTTTTGTACTTAGTTCAGTAATTGTTCCAAGTGCCAAAACTACTCAAATAATTAAACAAGCACACATATTATATTTTACCGTTTCCTTTTTTCCTTGCACATGTTTATGGTGGGGGTGTTGGGAGGGATTATTGTGTTCCCTGTTTTCTTTTGGTTGACAAATAGCAGTTTGACTGTTAAAAGGCGATTACCAGTGCATATTTTGTTGATCCATACATAGGATTAGCTATCATAAATGGGGTATAGTAGGTTAGACATTTTTTTTTCAATGCAGTTTTTTGATAGTTTCATATTTGGTGAATTGCGTGATACCAAACAGCATTGAACAACCAAAGAATTATATATAGATCTGTGCTTGTTGGTGCTTATAAATTTAGTATCTGTGTTTGCTCGTTTCAAATGTTTCATCTTGCTAGATATGCTTCCTGCTACAATTCTAATACCCTCGTTGTAGACATCCCACCTGCCACCTGTGAACCATGTTATGTGCGAATTGTGTTGCCAGGACATTGTAGTGAAATTTGCTGGTATAATTTGTCATTGAATGTAGTTCCATTTGGGTCCATTGCTTTCTGTGGTAGGTCCATTTGATTCTTCAGTTGCAGGGCTGTAGTGAAATTGTAGGTATAATTTGATTCGTCTCTCACCATGGAACTTGTTCATTTAAAACCAAGAGACTGTAACTTATTCTTCAAACAGTCCTTTATTTGTATTGTATCCTATCTTGATAAGTTTATATGTACATTAGCACTCGATAGTTCTTTTTTACTAATTTGCAGCAAATAAGCCTGCTACATAGTGGCATTTTATTCTTTGCTACCATTCCTGCTGCTAGGACTTTTTCATGTTGCACAAACTCGAGTAACACATGTCCTATTGATCTTTCTCAGGACTCCTGGGTCATGGTGGTATGGTCTCTCCTTTTGAGAGACTACTGGGTCTTGGCGTTCTGCATCCAAGAAACGCTGTATAAACACTCCTGGTGGTGTTTATGACCTCGCCTTTCCAGAGACTACTGGGTCTTGGCGTTCTGCATCAAGACATCTGTATAAACTGCTAGCTTCTATATTTAGGACCGCATCTGGTTCAAACTGTTATGTGTGTGAGTTTGTCGCCGATGATGCTTCCATGGTGCCTGAGGCGATTCAAGTTCGTTAGCTCAAAAGCTGACAGGACATCATCGTTTATTTTGCTAGTATCAGATGCTCTCTGATGAAGTTCAGAACTGAACTGGATCTGAAGGAGTTGAACTAGCTAAAATCCGCCATCTGTGCTTGACCTCAAGTTTGGTGTGAATCCTTATCTTATGTAGATGCATCGTGCGCGAAATCTAAAGTGTAGTGTAGTGTAGTGTAGGTGTCACGTCTCTTTGTTGCTATGTCCGTAATTCAAAGTACATGGATTCGATTATTATTTAAATGTTTTACTATTTCATTCGTTAGTAAATGGCAGATCGGCCAATTTAGTCTTTCAACGTCAAATTCATCCTTGTGCTAACATAGTTCTCTATGTTTGCATAAGACTAATGCAAAAAGTTCTTGTCAAACATGTATGTGTTCATACTTCCTTAATACATACACACAACAATATATTTTTTGAACTAACACAAGATATGGTTTATAAAAAGTGTATCTACTCGTACTCTTTAAAATTCTTCATGTGCTCATACAAATTTGATAGGCAAAATATATGTACTTAAACAAATATTTACTCATATTTGTTTGGTATTTAAGTTGATATTTACTCATATTTGTTTGGTATATATACAACTTAATGTGTGCACACATGCTCTAAAGTCAACATAGGCTCACATACTCGTGGTACGCTATACCATATTCTGTCGACAATTATACGTATCCTCGTATTTATTTTGGATCATACGTTGTTGTAATTCTAAAGCTGAAAAATGAAGAGAGAAAAGAGTCAAAGGGTAAAAAGAACTTTTCGTATTAGTTTGGAACCATGTATCAGGATAAGGATGAGTTTGATAACAAATGAAAGTTGACAGACTAAATTGGTCAATCCAAAAGTTGAAGGGTGAAGTTGGCCCTCGATGTAAAGTTTAGGATCAAATTGTCATTTTGCCCTAGCAAATAACGTATTGCGAACGTTGGAACTTGCACAGGAAGTCTGTAGCTCTAGCGCTGATCATATTCTGATGCACCAGCAATTCCATATCGCACCCTTGTGAATTGTGATGCTGAGGCCACCGACCGGACAGTAACAGGCTCGGTGCAGGGCCTTTTTCAGTTTGAAAACTTCCTCCATCTTTTTTTCTGGGGCTGGAAGATTATATTTCTGAATGTTCATATTCCTGCTTAAGCACGATTTAGACATTGCACACAGCCATTATAGTCTTCATATTCATTGAGGGCGGCCAATGAGTTCAGAAAAAAAAACTTGTATGGAAGAGTGTTTAACACAGACTTCCCAGGATTAGCGAGGTTGCAGCTGTGTTTATTTGCTCTAGTAACCCGTAAAAAATGTGAAAGGGAACTAGCGCAGATGGCTATGATCATTATAGTAGATTTTTGTACACATGCTAACTTCTTTTGATATCAAATCTCGGTAATGGAATTGTGTAACATGTTGATTTCTCTTTGTGCAAATCTTTATTCAAGCTTAAATATTGCATGCTATCTATAAATATACTACTCCCTCCGTCCGGAAAAGATTGCAATTCTAGTACAGTGTCATAGTTTTGTATCTTAAATTTGATCAATTATAGATAAAAAAGTATCAATACTTATGATATCAAATAAATACCATTAGGTTAATTATGAAATGTATTTTTATAATAAATTAATTTGGAGTCATAAATATGAATAGTATTTACTAGAAATGTGGTCAAACGTGAACTACTTTTGATGGCACGCAACCCATAGTTGCATTCTTTCCCGGACAGAGGGAGTACCTCTAGGTAAGGCGCGGCAGAAACGTGAAGAAGGTGGAGACCAAAATTGATATGGAAGTACTGAGTAGATAATAAAATCTACTCATAAAAGGAGATTTGAAGTAATAGAAAATATTATTCATGTGTCTGAACCTTGATAAATGATTAAGTTAGGTTTCACCTCCAGCCTATCTTAAATTTGCTTGGAACTAAAAGGCTAGGATGTTGCTGCATCTCTATTCCCTGATATAATATGCTCCATATTTTAGTCGAAATTATTCGTGCTAGTGGTTTATTTTTCACGCGAGCACTCCAATAAGTGTAACTAATGACACCTGATTCGTCAGAAAAAAAAATTAATGTCATCAGAAGACCGATGAACTAGCATCATGGTTGAATTGAATCAACGAAAGTCCCAGCAGAGGCCAGCACAATGGCGTTCTAAGCACGGCCATTGACCCGGTCACTCCCGTTGACTGACTTGTGGGCCTAACCCCCTAACCCACCCTCCACGCTCCTGCCCCACCACAATTCCCCTTCCTGAACCGATTATCCACTACACGTTCCGCTCCGAACTTTCCAGCACATCGACGTCTCCAGGACCAATCAGAACGCTCCACGTGTCCACCATTAAAGGCACGCACGAGATCCCAGCCCTTCGTGCACGTGGATCTCCCCATCGGACGGCCGAGGCCTCCCCTCGCGCGCGCTCCACGTCAAGCCCGCGGCATCGCCCAGTGACAGCCCGCCACGTGGAATTACTCCAATCGGCACCGTCCGTTCGTCCACGTGGCCGGATCCCACCCGCGTGGACCGGGCGCACGGGTCGCCGGGTGCGGGCCGTTTAAAAGGGCTTCCGGCTCCGAGGCGCAGCGCAACGAACTCATCACTGGTTTGGCTTCGCAGAGTGAGGCGAAGATGCGGAAGTGGGCGCTCTCCTCCGCGCTGCTGCTCCTCTTCCTCCTCACGACCCTCCCCGATCCAGGCATGTACCCCGCCACTTGGAGTTTTGCGTCAGTTTGGTAGACTTAAGTAGCGATTTGTCGATCCCGCGGTTTTGGAGTCGATTGCTGACGGATTCCATATCACCCGATCACCAATCAGCCCCTGAGATCACAGTTCTAAGATTTTTGTGTGCCATTTGTCTGCATAAGCACCCGATGTGATGGATCGTCTGCTGATTCCGCCAGAAAAGAGTGGTTCGTATCTTCTAGATTCGTTGAAGCAGGCGATTGTGCCGCTAGATGCGATCTCTGTTAGAAATTTCGATTGCGATTTGCTGCTAGATCTCCCGTTTAGACGTTTCGCTATGTGGCGTGGCGATCCCGTGGCCTCTTCGATCTAATGTAATGGCAGGGTTTGTTTGTAGTTGGAGATTGCTGGCTAGTTCTTAGATCCGTCACAGGGCCCTTCACATTTTCATGGTTAATAACGTGGTTTACTCCATCTTGGGGGTTTAATAGCCTAATAGGGTTTAGACCTTTAACTTTATCCATTTTTAGTTTTCACCTACCCGGTCCTTATTTTTGTTAAATCTACTGCTCACTGTGGCCGATCTAGTGTTCTATCATCTATTATTAGTAATTTTGAGGATTTTCTACACTTGTCTTTATGATGCTATTCTTGGTAAATTCAAAGGACAGTCTAGTCTATTCTCTGCTCTGGTTACCTTGTACTGTATAGTACCTGCATACGAAAAAATTACGTCAAATTTGAAGTTGTATGTTGGTCTGACCCTGCGTATTGTACCTTGGTCTGACCCTGCCTTTACTGCAGCTAAGAAGCTACAAGTGAATGCTGAGGAGAGCAGTGATGACTTGGCCAACCCACCGAAGGTAGAGGAGAAGCTTGGTGCTGTTCCTCATGGCCTGTCAACTGACGCCGAGGTTGCCCAGAGGTGTGCACAACCTTCTGACCAGTGCTGATCGTTACTGTCATGTTATCAACATTTTTATAAACAATGTGATTTTGATGTGTGCAGGGAAGCCGAGTCAATCTCTAGGAAGACTCTCAGGAGCTCGGCTGAAAAGTTTGAGTTCCAAGCTGAGGTGTCCAGACTCATGGACATCATCATCAACTCACTCTACAGCAACAAGGACATCTTCCTGAGGGAGCTCATATCCAATGCCTCTGATGTATGTATTGCATTTGGCCCGTGTTTATGCTTCATTGTGGATATTCGAAATTAACTTTGGTATCTGCATGTTTGTAGGCCTTGGATAAGATTAGATTCCTTTCCCTCACTGATAAGGAGGTTCTGGGTGAAGGTGACACTGCTAAGCTTGAAATCCAGGTACAGTATACTGCAACTTTGAAAGCCTATTTTTCTCTTGGGTCATGTCTTGCTGTAGAATTCATTATTAAGGCCTCTGGTCTGTGCACATGTAGATTAAGTTGGACAAAGAGAAGAAGATCCTCTCAATTCGGGATAGGGGTATTGGTATGACCAAGGAAGATCTGATTAAGAACCTTGGAACCATAGCTAAATCTGGGACTTCAGGTACTGCTTTTTTGTCTATTCTACTGATAACTGCACTCCAAGTCTTGACAAATATGCTTGGATTATCCTCTTGGAAAATGTTAATTTTTTCCCATAGGAAAAAGTGTTAATTGCTTGCAACGCTTGCAGCTTTTGTGGAAAAGATGCAGTCTGGAGGTGACCTCAATCTGATTGGGCAGTTTGGTGTTGGTTTCTATTCTGTGTACTTGGTTGCTGACTATGTTGAAGTGGTTAGCAAGCACAACGATGACAAACAGTAAGACATGCCGTTGTATATTGTTTTTGGTACATCTCTTGCTTTTTTTATGCAATTTTCTTAAAGCTGTTATGGTGTTGTACTTGTATAGGTATGTGTGGGAGTCAAAGGCTGATGGATCATTTGCTATATCCGAGGATACATGGAATGAACCCCTTGGCCGTGGAACTGAGATAAGACTCCATCTGCGAGATGAGGCCAAGGAGTACTTGGAAGAGGACAAGCTAAAGGTATTACAACTTTTATTGGGGTTAATTGGCTTCTTCTGCAAATACATGATGTGAACCTAGTTTGTTGTGTAGTATGAATCAGCATCTTTTATTAGTTGGACATGAATGCCATGCTACTCTTGTAATAGTTTGGTTGATATTATTATTTATCAGATATTGATGTTGCTAACTAGGAATTTCAATCACACTTTTTGCAAAGTCATGGTTTCACGGTGGTCTGTTGTTTCATCTTTATAGCGCACTGATTCAATGAAGCACATTCACCAATCACAGGATACTTTTCGTGTTACTGTGTGAGGGCAAGTGAAATATATATTTCTTTTTTCCCTGTTTACTAGCTGGGCTGCATGCATTATAAGATGAAGCAAATCTGTTCTAGACTTTATAAGGCAATTTTTCGATATGTTGTTACAAGTGTTTAACTTGAATATTCTGTTTTGCAGGATTTGGTGAAGAGGTACTCTGAGTTCATCAACTTCCCCATTTATCTGTGGTCAACCAAGGAGGTTGATGTTGAAGTGCCAGCTGACGAGGAGGAAACAAGTGAAGACGAGGAGTCGAGTAAGTCTTTAGTTAATGTTTTTTCTCTTTGATGGTAGCCATGTTATGTGTAAGTGCTAATGCAGCATGTGTCTTAACAGCCCCAGAAACCACAGATGAGGAAGAGACAGAGGAAGGTGAAGAGAAGAAGCCCAAGACAAAGACAATAAAGGAGACTACTTCTGAGTGGGAGCTTCTGAATGATGTGAAGGCTGTATGGCTTCGTAGCCCCAAGGAGGTTACTGATGAAGAATACTCAAAGTTTTACCACTCACTGGCTAAGGTAAAGACTGTAACAATGAGTTGATTGGTTCAAACAAATTTCAAGAAAGCTTAGTGGTTGCGCCTTGTCGAGGAAACCCTGTATGAATTCACCATCTTATTTTTTTGTAGGACTTCGGTGATGACAAGCCTATGGCATGGAGCCACTTCACTGCTGAGGGAGATGTTGAGTTCAAAGCTTTGCTATTTGTTCCTCCGAAGGCTCCACATGATCTGTATGAGAGTTACTACAACAATAACAAGTCAAACCTCAAGTTGTATGTTAGAAGAGTTTTTATCTCTGATGAATTTGATGACCTCCTTCCGAAGTATCTCAACTTTTTGAAGGTATTGTATTACTGTATAGAAAAACCTGTCGTATTCAATTCATTGACATAGCAGACTAAATCTTATAGTGCTTTTCTCTCTAGGGTATTGTTGATTCAGACACACTGCCCCTAAATGTATCACGAGAAATGCTTCAACAACATAGCAGTCTGAAGACCATCAAGAAGAAACTGATCCGCAAAGCTCTTGACATGATTAGGAAAATTGCTGAAGAAGATCCTGATGAGTACAGCAACAAAGATAAGACAGGTAATGAGTCTTTGCTGTAATAAATGGCCATGTCACATACTCTGTATTTACTATTGTAGTACTCATAAAAATATTTCTGTAATCAGATGAAGAGAAAAGTGAAATGGAGGAGAAGAAGGGCCAGTATGCCAAGTTCTGGAATGAGTTTGGCAAATCGATCAAGCTGGGCATCATCGAAGATGCAACTAACAGGAACCGCCTTGCCAAGCTTCTTAGATTTGAAAGGTTCATCCTTCAGTGCTGTTTTCCATTCATTATGAGTTTAATTATATGTAGTAGGCAAAATAAAGCTGACCTTGTTTTTGTTTGTTTGTTTCAGTACCAAGTCAGATGGCAAACTTGCCTCTCTTGACGAGTACATTTCAAGGATGAAGTCAGGGCAGAAAGACATCTTCTACATCACGGGAAGCAGCAAAGAACAGCTGGAGAAGTCTCCGTTCCTTGAGAGGCTAACCAAGAAGAACTATGAGGTATGATGCTGATCTGGATGTAAAATAGTTGTCCATCCGGGAACCAGATCACATGCTCTCTGTCGCCTATAGTTGCTTTATAAGTCAACTTTAGTTTCGTACCTGGATACAGTTTGTGAATTAATACTGCAATTGTATTTGTTTCACAGGTTATCTTCTTCACTGACCCAGTGGACGAGTACCTGATGCAATACCTGATGGACTACGAGGACAAGAAGTTCCAGAACGTTTCCAAGGAGGGCCTGAAGCTGGGCAAGGACTCCAAGCTCAAGGACCTCAAGGAGTCTTTCAAGGAGCTGACCGACTGGTGGAAGAAGGCCCTGGAGAGCGAGAACGTGGACTCGGTGAAGATCAGCAACCGGCTGCATGACACCCCCTGCGTCGTCGTCACCTCCAAGTACGGGTGGAGCGCCAACATGGAGAAGATCATGCAGGCGCAGACCCTCTCCGACTCGAGCAAGCAGGCGTACATGCGCGGCAAGAGGGTGCTGGAGATCAACCCCAGGCACCCCATCATCAAGGAGCTCCGTGACAAGGTCGCCCAGGACACCGAGGTAACATAATCTCCTTCCAAAGGCCTTTTGCTGATCCCCAAAGAATGTCAGGAAAACCATGGTGGCTAACGTGTTTTACCTGATGGCAACAGAGCGAGGGCTTGAAGCAGACGGCGAGGCTGGTGTACCAGACCGCCCTGATGGAGAGCGGGTTCAACCTCCCCGACCCCAAGGAGTTCGCGTCCAGCATCTACAAGTCGGTGCAGAAGAGCCTGGACCTGAGCCCCGACGCGACCGTGGAGGAGGAGGACGAGGCCGAGGAGCAGCCGGAGGTGGAAGAGAAGGAGCCGGCCAAGGAGGAGGAGTCGGAGCCGTCATACGACAAGGACGAGCTGTAGGCTGTGCTCGGAAGTGTTGCTTAAAGTCTGTTGTTAGCTGCCTGGTGTTAGGAAAACGTGTTGGTTCTCAGGGACGCCCATTTTTCCCATGCAACGTGATACGGGATTTTTGTCTGCCTGTGTTTGTACCTATACAAACTTTAGTTCAGTCTAATTAGTGGGTTAAAATCTTCCAGAACAGCCCGTGTGCTTCGTGTCTTCTAGTGCGGGAGCAGGGACCGATTGACTGCCGGATCATACAAACTTTAGTTCAGTCTAATTAGTGGGTTAAAATTCTCTCTCCCAAGGAATCGGTTGTCTGATAAACATCAAATATAAAAACAATAAGCTCTGAAAGCTACAACTATAATCCCGTTTCTTCTTCCGAAGAAAGTAGTGTGCGAGCGCATGAAGCTGTCACTTGTCCTCTCTTTGAGACTCCGAATCACGCTAGGATAATGAGACCAGCAGCATAATCACACCGATGTCGCCGAAACGATGAGCACGAGGAGGGCAACTACCACGGCGTTCCTGCTCTTCACCAAGCCGCCTGCTGCTGCTGCTCCGGAGAACTGCATCGTTGGGCCTGCCGCCGCCTCGGGATTCCCGCCGGGTTTCAGGCTGCATCATCGATCAGGTTCTTCCAAGCATTAGCTAACGAATACTGTGATAATCAAATGAAAACTGAAACGATTGCTGCAGCTAAACTAGGACGAACAATTTCTCCCTAGCATCAGGATCATACGAGGCTAATGGCGTCTCTAAACCCATGCCGGCCCTCTCATCCTTCTTCAAACACCAATCAGATGAACAGGGTAACATCGCGCATTTTTTTTAAACGAGCTAGCAGAATAGCTGCTGCTATATTAATAAAGAGGAGGAAGGTCCGACAAACAAAGTACAAAATAACATCGCGCATTGTTGACAATTGGACTACGTGTCATCAGCCTGTCATCCCAAACAAGTTGCAGATTTCGACCTGTTATTTCACTTTGATCGATCTTGATCTTCGCCCGTGATCTGTCGTGACGACCTGGGCTGGTGACATGTCATGTCATGCGGCTTCTTCCATCCACGATGAATCAATGGACGCGGCAACGACGTGCCGATCGCCCAACCCCAAACCGAGCAAGACGGAACGTGCCGAGCCCGTACGAGCCGGGAAGGAAAAAAAAATACGTGCATGCACAGACGTGCGAAGAAAACCAGCCCGCCGCGCCGTGCTTACCTGGACGTGCCGGGGCAGAAGACGACGTCGTAGCCGCCGCCGGCCGCGGCGCAGGTGAACGTCGACGTCGCGTCGTCGTACGCGTAGCTGTAGGCGGCCGGGCACGCGGCCTTGAAGAGCCGCGAGTACGCCGTCGGCGCGCACGCCGCCGGGGACCCGTACGCGCCGCTGCAGCAGTACACGGCCTCGGCGAACGCCTCGCACGCGCTCCGGCACGCCACCGTCTGCGCCCCCGCGCCGCCGGCGACGCGTAGCTCAGCGGGGCACGCCCTGTTCAGGTCCGCGGGGCACCCCGTGTCCTGGCAGCTCCCGTTGGCCGCCGCCGGCGCCTGCGGGGCGACGAGCATGGGCACGTTGAAGCCGTCGACGAGGCTGACGTCGTAGAAGTCGTCCCCGCCGGTGCCGCCGGCGAGAGTGAACTCGGCCAGGGTGGCCGGCGGCGCGGCGCCGCGGCCGGAGCACTCGACGGCGCCCGAGCCGCAGTCGGCGGTGGCGCAGGCGAAGGCGCCGGAGGAGGAGTCCGTGGCGCAGAGCGTTCGGCCCCAGATGCGGCCGGACCACGCGGAGGCGACGGTGGCCGCGAGCGTCTGGCCCGGGGGCAGCGCGAAGCCGGTCGTGGACGGCGGCGGGGCGCCGGCGTTGGAGAGGATGCCTGGCCACACCGTGTACTCGCAGCTGTTGGTTATGGTGAACGTCGCAGGCGCTGCTCCTGGTGATTACAGCACACCGTGCATTGGTTAACAGCAACAACACACTAGCTCTGAATGACTGAATCCCAAAAGTAAGCAGCAGCAACTCCGAAACATGTATTATACACTAAACACATTCTTAACACAAATTTTGAGAAGACGAGAAAAGATTGATCAACGGCACAGAAAAAAAGGATCAATTGATTTGGCATGAGAATGAAACAAATTGGATGTTATGCAGATGAACTCAACAGTATATGCTAGTGCTATGCAAAATTACAAATTAATGCAAGCTCGATTTTGCACCAATGTGAAGCTTATTGGTCACCTTGGAGGAGAAATGTGAGGCAGCAGAGCAGAGAGAGGAGAGAGAGAGGTCCTCCCATGGAGGAGAAGAACAAAGGGGTGAAGCAGACAGATGCAAAATTTTGGTTTGTTGATGCATCGCATGACGACGAGGTAAGGTAACTAAGATACTCCTAACCGGAGCTATTAATTATTAAGAAAAAATATTAGGAAGGTTCCAAGAGGGCAAGAATCATTCAAGGAAGGTCCATGCTCCAATTTGCTGCACATGGAGATTTTTATTGCCGATACGGCTGCTTGCATCGCAGGAGCTGATCGAGGAGGACAAACAAACAGACATGGCAGTCTGGCTGGCCTCTGGGAAACTGGGGAGTTGCAAGTAGGTGAGCGAATCATCAGGCTTGCTCTTGTTCTTTTTTTAAGCATGTTGGATCGAGATGGCGATGTTAAAATTGTGTTCAGGTGAGGTCAGCTGCTCGTGGAGAGCCATTGATCGGACTTCACCAATCATCTTTCAGCAGCTTAACCATCATACTGTAATGCTCCAGAGAAAGAAACCTATGCTTTTTCTCGCAGACTCATGGATTCATGGTTCTGCTTCAGTGCCTGGTTGTAGGTTCCAAGTTGCAGAAGCTTGGCATATGTTCTTATCTTTGCTCTGGTGCCTGCACAAGCAGTCAATTTGACATCTGTTGTATACTTCTGAACTAGTGGAAATATTTCATGTAACTATCATGTTTGATACATGCATCAGTCCATTGCAATTACAACTCTTTGTTTGTATCACGTTTTTAGTATACTCTGGAGGCTGTAGATACCATTTGTTGAGTACTTGAGTCTAGAGCAGACAAATTTGTCTCATCTTTGGTGGATTGAATGCATTGAGTTAGTAGCAATCTGCAAGCCACATGACACATGATGTGATTCCATCTGGAAATAAATTAATGCGATACTTTTAGTTTGCCTGTTGATGGTTCTAACAATGTGATCTTTTGTATGTCTTCCCTCTGGACACACTGACCAGAACTCACCAGGGGACAGAGCGGCTACATCTCCTCGATGGCTTCGGAATATTACGCAAGTCTGCAAGAAATCGCTGCTACTGGCAATGATGCTATCAATCCGTAGTTTTATCAGCTGTTCTGTAGTGTTTCGTTTGGCAGTTGTGTTCTTTTTTCGCCCTTCATCCCATAAACCCAGGCCCTCATCGATGTATGCTCTTTGAGTTTGGCAGTGTGCACTCGTTGAGGCTTTTGCCCGGTGGAATCCTAGTACACTAGCGATGAAAAGGATGTGATGTTTTTCTCACATACTTGTGTTCGTTGTCCTCATCAGCCTGCTATCAACCTGCGTTCTCCAGGTGTTGGTGGACGATCTCAACTCCATTGGTGAGCAATGAACAAAAATGCCTGACAACTATAGTCTTGCGTTGGACAAGTTATTCTCAGTTGATGGTAATCTCCAACTTGATGATTTGGGAATTACCCACTCCGGGTTTCTTAAAGGCACAAAGAACCTTCTGGACAAACTGGTGCCGGCAAATGCTCTGAGAATATCAAGGGATATGTATACGGTTGCGGATGTTGCTGAGAACAATATTTTTTGCGTAGCTGTATATCGTCATGTACCTGCTGATATTGCAGACCTTCTCTCGGTGCTGAAGAACTTCAACATCATCCTTTACCCGCTACTCCAGATTCATGTGGCACGTGAGAATGGAACTAAAAAATGCACCATCTTCATCAAATTATTTGATCAGCTTATAGTGATGGAGGGCAGACAAATTATTTGATCAGCTTATAGTGATCAAAGGCAGAGAACACAGAATGTACACGAGGGTTCTATAAACTGATCAAATAATGCACAAAAAGTCATCTGACCATGCAAGAAATGTGTTCAATGCCATTTTAGACTGGACAACTCTACTTGTTAACTTTGGTTTCTCAGTTGATGGTAATCTCCAACCTGATGATTTGGGAATTACCCACTCCAAGTTTCTTAAAGGCACAAAGAACCTTCTGGACAAACTGGTACCGGTAGATGCTCTGAAAACATTAAGGGATATGTACGCGGTTGCGGATTTTGCTGAGAACAATATTTTTTGCGTAGCTGTATATGGTCATGTACCTGCTGATGTTGCAGACCTTCTCTCGGTGCTGAAGAACTTCAACATCACCCTTTACCCGCTACTCCAGATTCATGTGGCAGGTGAGAATGGAACTAGAAAATGCACCATCTTCACCAAATTATTTGATCAGCTTATAGTGATTAAGGGCAGATAAATTATTTGATCAGCTTATAATGATCAAGGCCAGAGACTACAGAATGTACACGAGGGTTCCGCAAACTTATCAAAGAATGCACAAAAAAGTCATCTGACCACGCAAGAAATGTGTTCAATGCCATTTTAGACTGGACAACTCTACTTGTTCACTTTGGTTTCTCAGTTGATGGTAATCTCCAACCTGATGATCGGGAATTACCCACTCCGGGTTTCTTAAATGCACAAAGAACCTTCTGGACAAACTGGTGCCGGCAGATGCTCTGAGAACATCAAGAGATATGTATGCGGTTGCGGATGTTGCTGAGAACAACATTTTTTGCGTAGCTGTATATGGTCATGTACCTGCTGATGTTGCAGACCTTCTCTCGGTGCTGAAGAACTTCAACGTCACCCTTTACCCGCTACTCCAGATTCATGTGGCACGTGAGAATGGAACTAAAAATGCACCATCTTCACCAAATTATTTGATCAACTTATAGTGATTAAGGGCAGATAAATTATTTGATCAGCTTATAATGATCAAGGTCAGAGACTACAGAATGTACACGAGGGTTCCGCAAACTTATCAAAGAATGCACAAAAAAGTCATCTGACCACGCAAGAAATGTGTTCAATGCCATTTTAGAATGGACAACTCTACTTGTTCACTTTGGTTTCTCAGTTGATGGTAATCTCCAACCTGATGATCGGGAATTATTCACTCCGGGTTTCTTAAATGCACAAAGAACCTTCTGGACAAACTGGTGCCGGCAGATGCTCTGAGAACATCAAGGGATGTGTATGCGGTTGCAGATGTTGCTGAGAACAATATTTTTTGCGTAGCTGTATATGGTCATGTACCTGCTGATGTTGCAGACCTTCTCTCGGTGCTGAAGAACTTCAACATCACCCTTTACCCGCTACTCCAGATTCATGTGGCACGTGAGAATGGAACTAGAAAATGCACCATCTTCACCAAATTATTTGATCAGCTTATAGTGTTTAAGGGCAGACAAATTATTTTATCAGCTTATAGTGATCAAGGGCAGAGACTACAGAATGTACACGAGGGTTCTGCAAACTGATCAAAGAATGCACAAAAAGTCATCTGACCATGCAAGAAATGTGTTCAATGCCATTTTAGACTGGACAACTATAATTGTTCACTTTGGTTTCTCAGTTGATGGTAATCTCCAACCTGATGATTTGGGAATTACCCACTCCGGGTTTCTTAAAGGAATAAAGAACCTTCTGGACAACCTGGTGCCGACAGATGCTCTGAGAACATCAAGGGATATGTATGCGGTTGCGGATGTTGCTGACAACAACATTTTTTGCGTAGCTGTATATCGTCATGTACCTGCTGATGTTGCAGACCTTCTCTCGGTGCTGAAGAACTTCAACATCACCCTTTACCCGCTACTCTAGATTCATGTGGCACGTGAGAATGGAACTACAAATGCACCATATTCACCAAATTATTTGATCAGCTTATAGTGATTAAGGGCAGATAAATTATTTGATCAGCTTATAATGATCAAGGTCAGAGACTACAGAATGTACACGAGGGTTCCGCAAACTTATCAAAGAATGCACAAAAAAGTCATCTGACCACGCAAGAAATGTGTTCAATGCCATTTTAGACTGGACAACTCTACTTGTTCACTTTTGTTTCTCAGTTGTTGGTAATCTCCAATCTGATAATTTAGAAATTACCCACTCCGGGTTTCTTAAAGCCACAAAGAACCTGCTGAACAAACTGGTGCCGATAGATAATCTGAGAACATCAAGGGATATGTATGCGGTTGCGGATGTTGCTGAGAATAACATTTTTTATGTAGCTGTATATGGTCATGTAACTGCTGATGTTGCAGACCTTCTCTCGGTGCTGAAGAACTTCAACATCATCCTTTACCCGCTACTCCAGATTCATGTGGCACGTGAGAATGGAACTAAAAATGCACCATCTTCACCAAATTATTTGATCAGCTTATAGTGATTAAAGGCAGATAAATTATTTGATCAGCTTATAGTGATCAAGGGCATAGACTACAGAATGTACACGATGGTTCTGCAAACTGCTCAAAGAATGCACAAAAATTTATCTGACCACGCAAGAAATGTGTTCAATACCATTTTAGACTGGACAACTCTACTTGTTCACTTTGATTTCTCAGTTGATGATAATCTCCAACCTGATGATATAGAAATTACCCACTCCGGGTTTCTTAAAGGCACAAAGAACCTTCTAGACAAACTGGTGCCGGCAGATGCTCTGAGAACATCAAGAGATATGTATGCGGTTGCGGATGTTGCTGACAACAACATTTTTTGCGTAGCTGTATATCGTCATGTACCTGCTGATGTTGCAGACCTTCTCTCGGTGCTGAAGAACTTCAACATCACCCTTTACCCGCTACTCCAGATTCATGTGGCACGTGAGAATGGAACTAAAAATGCACCATCTTCACCAAATTATTTGATCAGCTTATAGTGATTAAGGGCAGATAAATTATTTGATCAGCTTATAATGATCAAGGTCAGAGACTACAGAATGTACACGAGGGTTCCGCAAACTTATCAAAGAATGCACAAAAAAGTCATCTGACCACGCAAGAAATGTGTTCAATGCCATTTTAGACTGGACAACTCTACTTGTTCACTTTGGTTTCTCAGTTGATGGTAATCTCCAACCTGATGATCGGGAATTATTCACTCCAGGTTTCTTAAATGCACAAAGAACCTTCTGGACAAACTGGTGCCGGCAGATGCTCTGAGAACATCAAGAGATATGTATGCGGTTGCGGATGATGCTGAGAACAACATTTTTTGCGTAGCTGTATATGGTAATGTACCTGCTGATGTTGCAGACCTCCTCTCGGTGCTGAAGAACTTCAACATCACCCTTTACCCGCTACTCCAGATTCATGTGGCACGTGAGAATGGAACTAAAAATGCACCATCTTCACCAAATTATTTGATCAGCTTATAGTGTTTAAGGCAGACAAATTATTTTATCAGCTTATAGTGATCAAGGGCAGAGACTACAGATGTACACGAGGGTTCTGGCAAACTGATCAAAAAATGCACAAAAAGTCATCTGACCATGCAAGAAATGTGTTCAATGCCATTTTAGACTGGACAACTATAATTGTTCACTTTGGTTTTCTCAGTTGATGGTAATCTCCAACCCTGATGATTTGGGAATTACCCACTCCGGGTTTCTTAAAGCCACAAAGAACCTGCTGAACAAACTGTGCCGATAGATAATCTGAGAACATCAAGGGATATGTA